>NW_017728886.1:217969266-217975879 GCF_001723895.1 Crocodylus porosus | reverse complement strand
ACCCCCAGACTAGCGAGTGTGCTCTGGGAGAGGGGTCGGCCGAGCATAAGGCACCCCTAGGGAGGCATTCGGAGTCTGGAAGGTGGTCGGGCGCAGGGAGGTGGGCGGCTCAATGCAGGAGCGCCCCCTACTGGCCCGCCACAGGGCCCAATGTGCAGCCCTGTCAGGAGATGGGAGGGAGGGATGGCTGTACAAGGTGTAGAATCTTTATAGCGCCCGGTGTACGTGCCGATGACTTCTTTGATGCCTGCTGAGTCTGATGCGCAGGTGAAGTCCTGCCCACAGTTGGGCTACACCCATGCACTAGCAATGCTCTGAATCTGAACAGCAGATTCTTTCCTTCTCTGACACCGGTCATCACAAAACTAGATCCAGTCCACCCAGCAGTGTCCTGCTGCATCTGCAAGCTGGCTCCACCAACCAGAATGGCATTCTGCACTCCTTTCTCAATCGTCCACAGAGATTCCAAAAGACGGTAAGTCATCTTTACAAGCACCCAAAATCTGCACAGTGGTTCACCTCTCTCTCTCTGGGCCCTTCATGCACCTCATAGTACAGCACATTCTTTGAGAACCTGTGATCTGGCATTCGCTTGACATGACCAAGCCACTTGAGTCTTCTTACTAATCAATATTCCCATGAATGACCTACCAGCACAATTTAACACTTCCACATTTGTCATCCTGTTTTGCCATCTTATTTGAAGAATTTTATGCAGGCATCTGATCTGAAAGCTGTTTAGTCTTTTGATATGTTTGGTGTAGGTTGTTCATGTTTCTGAGCCATATAGAAGAGTGGATAAAATATATCTCATAAATACAAATTTTCACTTTAGTTGACAGTTTGTTATTGTTTCAGGCTCTGTCTTGCAAAAAAACAAAGTTCAATTCTACTAGCAAGCTCAGTATCAAGATCTACACTGCTGGTAACAGCAGAGCCAAGGTGGAAAAAACAGTCAACAACATACAGATGAGTAGTATCTAGGGTGATATCCAGAACTAGTTCTGAAGAGCTTGGTGCACAGTAATAGTCTTCTTCAAACTTATTGCTACTCCAAAGATGTTGCACAAGTTAGAGGACTTGGTAACTTCTCTTCCTGCCCCCAAGGGTCTGACCTTCCCACCTCCACGGGTGCCACCCCATATAAACAGCCTGAAGAACATATGCCAGCTATCAGTTTGCAGGGCACAAATGGGTCCAGGACTAGGCTCTAGGAGGGGTCAGGAGAACAAGATAGGGAGGCTGATTAGGGTCCCCATGAGCTGGGGCTTTCTTCCCAAGACAGAGGTAGTAGCTCCCCAAAAAGCACCTTCTCTCACTGTTCTGACTTCCCAGCCACCCTTGGAAGCACAACTTGTGCCCACCATACCCAAAGCTAAAATCTCAGTTTTATTAAACCATAAGACCTTCTTTATTTCTTTTTAAATTTTTTCTTACTACTTTTTATTTTATCCTTCAGTAGTTGATTTCCTTCATTTCACCCTTCCCAACCCACATTTCCTTTCCACCTTCCATTTCATTACCCACACCCATCCCATTAACTCTCTGCTTCCCAGCTTCATGTTTCTGTCTCACCCTCCCAACCCATCTCTCAAAAACCTTCACCTAGAGCAGCAATATAAGCCTGAACTGGCTCACCAGCCCTATACTAGCAACTCACAGCTATAGGTCCTAGTCAGGTCCCTGCTCACCAGCCCTCAAGTGATAAGTAATAGCTGGGGGATGAGGGGGGTGGGAGAGGATGACAGTCAGAGAAGGTTTTTAGCCTTAAGGTGTAACAGCTGAGCCTTTGCCATGGAACCAGGCCTGTGGTTGTTCTTTAAGACAAGACTAGTGTTGGAATCTCTTGGCTGTAAAGTTTTGCTGGTACCACAATCCCTGAGACTTCAACACTGACAAACACATCAATAATGCCCAAGGATGACAACTGAATATCCTTACATTCATGTCCTGTATAATGTTCTGATCAGCTTGATAAAACATTCCAAGTTAGGGTTTTCCCATCCCTTTTTCCTAGAACAGGAATTCCATTTCTACCCAAGAGAAATTAGACTTGAACATTTTTGAGGCAAAACACATTATGAGTCAATGACTGAACCTATATCAAGACAGGAAGGAAACATTTCTATAGTATTAATCTACAGAACTCAACATACAGAATAATAATGTAATGAAGGTTCAAAAATACCTAATTCAATAGCAGACAGACTTTAAAAAATGGTGTTTATTTAAAAGTGTTCAGAAATGTGTAAAGTCAGAATAAGATGGGAGTGGTTTAATGGGCAAAAAATAGGTCATAGATTTATGGGCATGTATGATATGATTCTGCAATTCAATCACATATTTTCCAATGTGTAAATATATATTTAAGTGTAAAGATAACATACTTGTAATAAATATTCAATTATATCATATGTGTATGCACATACATAAGATAAGGGTGTTTGTATGAGAATACATGCATATACAATTTAAATAGTACTTTAAAAAACTCCAGTCTAGAAAACTTATATGATATAAATGTTGCAAAAGACAAAGTATTCATGTATCTGATATATTTATGAAAAACATATTAAAAGTTACTTCAAGTTTAAATATTACAGCTGTATGTAAAAATTACTATTGTACTATGGTTACACTGTATAACTGAAGTTATTTTACAGGGGGGGAGTTCTGCAAGAAATCCTGGTCCGGTGCACTTACATGTTTCTCTGATATTTTGGAATTCTTACTCCTCATTGTGCAAAGAACTCCACTGATTGAAATGGAAATAAATTAAGAAAGGGATGATAAGTTTCAGAAAATTATCTTTATTAGAAGTTTACCAAAAAAATATTCAGGAGTTCACTGTGGTACAGAGAGCCAAAATCTATTTGATAATTTCAGATTTAAGAATTAGTAACGTTAAAGATAAAATAAGCCAATTCAGGAGGCCGACTGTCTCCTTTAAAGACAGTTAGTGCCCAGCTTACTGGTAACAGTCTTCTCAAAGGGGAATGAGTATATTCTGGCCCACATTTAAGTAGCTGCTGGACAATAAGGTAATGAGCACCTGGTCCTCATAAAAGGTTACCAGCTGAGTTGGTAAGACCCAATCTGAGAGAAGGAGGCTCCTAAGGAAAAGAGTTCCCAGTGAACCCCAGCACAAAGAACCTAAGAACCTCCCTGCACCCAAGGAGTTGAGTGCTTATGTAGAAAAAAAAATGTAGTCGGTATGAAGGTCCTACAGAAGCCCTGGCTCCAGGGGAAGAACCATGGGCTACAGTGTCCAGAAGTAAAGGGCTGGATGTGACAGACTTGGAGGAAAAAAGAAAGTAACACTGCATGTGCTTCACAGGAGGCGGCACAGCGAACAAGCAGGCACTTTATCTTTCCCCTTGCCCCAGGTGCTCAAGCTCCATAAGCTGGGATCCCACCAGCTCAGCTCAAGAATGGAAAAGGGGCTAAGCAGTTTGGTCACCAAGCAGTGCCTGTGCCATCCTATAACTAGGGAGTTAACAGAGCAGCCACAATATATTGTTCTGAGTGCACCTACACACACACTCAGACCAAGACTGAAAATACTGTTCTGAAAATACTGCTCTCTGAAAAAACTACTGCTCTTACCAGTATTTTTGAAGAAAGATCTTTTTTGTCTTCATTCTGCCTTTCAAAAATGAGGTATATATCTTATTCAGGGGTGAGCGTGTAGTATATAAGAAAATACAATAATAAATTCCCAATGCTACCAATCAAGAAACAAAATAATGTGAAGAGGTGTAGGAAAGACCAGAAAAGGAAATAATAATTCTTAGGAACACTATATTTCTTCCATCTTATGGAAGTATCTGTAGCTCCCCCATGGAAGACAAGAAAGTTTGAACTTCTATCCAAATAAAAACAAAACAAAAAAATAAGGGAAAAGATTTTCCTTCCTGACAAATTTGTGAAAAATGTTACCTTTCAGGTTGCTTTGCCCTCTCTCCTCCCATTCAAACTACCATCAAATGCTGGAATTGTAGTAATCAGTCATTGGACTGAATTCATAAAGAATCCCTGGAACAGAAGTCAGAACCCAGGTCTTTTTTTCCTGGTAAGTTCCTTAATCACTGGGTTATAACCTCTAGCTCCCTCCCTCAAAACCTTCCTTCCTTCCTGCAAAATGGCATAGACTTGACAGAATTACCATATTTACCTGATCAAAGTCAACCCTGAATTTAAGATCCCTCCCCCAAGTAATTAGATTCTATATATGGAAAAAGTATACATTTATTATTACAATTTTCCAGGTATAGAACCTATTAAAAGATGTTAGTCTTGAATTCTTCCCTCTACCACTGCTACAGCAGAGAAAATAGTGACTGGAGAGAGTCAAGTGGTAAATTTGGGAGACAGGGAGCCCCTTTTCCCTCAGCCCCTGCTTTCCCTGTGCAGCCTTCCTACCCATCTCCAGCTCCCCATAGCTTGTGCCACTTCTCCCCATACCCTATAAACTTTGTGCCCCCCCTCCAACTCCCTGCACTGTCTGCCTCTTCCTGCTCCCCACACCCTTACTGGCCGATGTTCCCTCCCAGAGCACAGCAAGTGGAAGCTCAGCCCTTACTGGGCCATGCAGCAGTGCTGATGCCACTGACTGGATGGGCAGGGGACAGATGTTGCATGTGCTCTGTGCCCAGGAGGGAACCCAGCCTGAGCCTGAGCTGAGCTGCGCTGATAGTAAGGGGAGGGAGAAGGGAACAGAGGGAAAGTTGAAGCTGCAGAAAGAAAGTGGAGGGGGCACAGGGGAGGAGCCTGTTGTGGGTCTGACACTGGAGGGGGTGGGGGGGACCCACTTGGCTGCTGGGGGAGAGACTCACCTGGCATCATGCCCAGCTCCTGGGCATGTCTACATGTGCATTTATGCTGGCTCAAATTTACTACACAGCACATTAATGCACAGAATAGGCCGGTGTCTACATGTGCAGTCATTAAAGCACATTAACGCTGTGTGTGTGGACTGACTTGGGACTAAAGTTAGTCCCAAGTCAGTCCACACACACAGTGTTACTGCACAGTAAGGTGTCTATATGTGTATTACTCTATGCAGTAACTAATGGGCATAAATTTGATACTTGCATGATAAATGTATCAAATTTACACTCAAGTTGGAGTAAGCTGCCATATTTATAGCATAGTGTAGATGTGCACCCATATGGTACAGTAATTTCAGTTACTGCACAGTAAATGTGCGTGTGTAGACACACACACACACACACATATATATGCACTACATATTTTATAAGCTGGTAATACAGTACAGATCAAGGTGTTATCAGTTTCAACAGTCTTTGTGATGATATAGCCTGACCCTTGGAACAGCCAGCCACAAAGAGGGGTGGTGTACTGTGACTACTGTAAACAAGGTATCAAGCAGACATACCCAACTCTGAATGGTGTCCAGTTTCTGTCTTGCTGCCATGGAATTAAGAAAAAAACTGAAGTTGGAACAAAATACATTTCATCCTTTATGCCCTTACACCAGGAACAGGAGGAAGACCCCAGGGCATGCCTGTTTCTGCCAAACTGTAAGATGATTATGCACAGACAATGCATAATCAATAAACAGACAATGCAATACATAGTGAAATCTACATGAATACAAACTTGAAATAAACACACTAAGGGTAGAATAAATACCTAAATAAATTAGCTATATGACTCTGGTATGTGTTTTTTCTTCTATGTGCTTCCTACTCAGAATAGCTCAGAAAAGTTAGTAACTGATTTGATGATAGTGATATCTGAATGAATTCCTATTGCCATTGATTTATACCATTTTCTCTTTTGTGACAGAGTCCAACCAAGCAGACACCAGAACACGCTGACTGAGAATAGTCTGGGTCAGCCAACCAGGGTTGCCTTATGCCTTGCTGTTCTGTCCCTGGACAGACTGAGAAAGCCTGCAGAGCATACTGAAATGTGTGCAGAAGGGCCCTGGCTGCACAGTGTCAGCATTGCAAGATATCTGTCCTTCAAGGACTCAGCATTCAAATATCTGTTCAGGTGTCTCTGTTTAGTTTTTTCTACCAGGAGAACAAATGAAGGAGAATTCTCACATGTCATCTGAATGTGTGTACAGAGCCAGAGAAAGCAAACTTTAAGACTAAGTCCTCTACTAAAATGTATAGACATTCAAACTTAGAGAATGTCATCAAGAAAACCCTAGAAAATGACAGAAGGGGATTCTTTCAGGTAGTATATCTGACTTGATAGCAATCCCAGAACCTTCAGTTATACCTTTAAAACAGTGCAATAAAAACATCTAAGCTCTGACAATCAAATTGTTCCTTCTTTGAACAACATAAAAATATCCTTAACAGTAAACGAATGTACACCACATATTATGTTCTCAGGCATACATAAATATACACACATGTATATACTAATTCTTGAACACATATATATGTGTGTGTATATAATACATGTATACACACACCATAATATATACTGTCGCAGGGCACTCCCGCGCCCCGCTCCTAAGGAGATGCCCCAGGAAGGAGAGAGGAGAACAGGGCACCAGGGTGCCTGCTACTAGCAGGAGGAATAGGGCTGCTGAAGCACCCTGGAGCAACACAGATGGGGGTTGCTAGGGCAA
>NW_017728886.1:217922040-217969255 GCF_001723895.1 Crocodylus porosus | reverse complement strand
GAGGCTTGGGGCATGCTAAAGGGGAGGTTTTGGAGGCACGCATTTGCCCATAAGGCTGGGGTGAGAGTAACCCCCACTTTGGAACGGAGGGGATACCATCAAGGTGCCGTTAGGTAAAAGTAGGCAGCCTCCCATTCTGAACCTCAACAGCAAAGACGTGGCGGGCGAGTAGAGGGTGTCAGACCACCCTAATTGGCACGGCAAAGGGGCACTCGCGAGCTCACGGCCGCTCGCGGGGCCATCCGTGACACATACTATTATAAACCATGCCCTCAGAACCAATGGGAATGCAAAAGTAAAATTTAGAGCAAATACTGGTCAGCCAAACAGGTCACATGATATCACCAGAGCAGAAATCTACCTGAAGCTGTTTAAGTGAGAGATGGTATAATTCTCAAATGCTGTTGATCCCTGACCTTGTTAACTTCCAAAAAGTACTTTCCATTTTTGTAAAGTGCATACCTCATGTAAAGGCATCAAGTTGCAAAGCTAGTTCCCCTTGAGAAACTCACTGGAAGATCCTGACTCCAACAATTCACGTGATGTACACAATCAAAATTCTTCATACATCAAGTACAGCAACATATAAAAGAGAAAAAGTAAGGCTTTAAAAGCCTTAAGAAACTGAACTCAAAGCAGATACCAATGAAGATACCAAAATGCTAAGAAGATACTAGAGTACAAGAAGACTAGAAATCACATAACTTGGTGTACTGAAGATTTGAGAAGATCTGAACAGTAGTATGATGGAAGTGAAACTTTTGAAAGGTAGGGAGAGCAGTGGGAGGGGAGGGGAGGGAAGAAAAACAGGAATGTTGGGAACTGGGAAAATGGGAAAGTAAAAGCATATTCTAAAGTGAGAAGCAAGAGGCTGGGGGAGGAGTGCAAATATAGTGCAACATGGGAAGAGACTGAGGAGAGGCTTTAAATATGGCTTTGCACAACTCTTTTCAGCTAACAATGGCTGATGAATTACTATATTTACTTGCGTACCACATATCGCTTTTCACCAAAATTCACTTTCCAAACTTGAGTGAAGTGGGGAAGTTGATTTTCTGGCCAGAATAGCAACAGCAGCATTTCTATTCAGGCAGTGCCAAAAGAGTCATCTGGCTTCGTAGCTCATTAGAATCAACATAATTACTGGTAATTGCTCTTCACTCAACAGGTGTTAAAGACCCATTCTTCTTTTTAATGGTTTTGATGGTCCATTAATCAAGCTATCCTTTTTGGCAATTTTGCTGAAGGATTTGCAATTTAGCAACTCCTGGTCTCTTTTTTCCTGTTTTACAGGTCTGCAAGCTATTTTTAGCTTTTTTGAAAATCCTAGATCAGCACATGGTCCAGGCTTCAGAAGCAGCTATAATTTCAGCTCTTGGTAAAGCAGCGAAGTGTTGCTGTCAATTCAGCTGTGAAAGGAGTAAAACCATTGTTTTTTTCCTGAGATGAAAGGGAGGGAGAGTGAGCTGAAGATTAGGCTCTGTCCCTGCTCTCTGAGGCCACAATTCTGGAATAAAATCTTTTTTCTTCATTCTGTCCTTCCAAAAGCAAGGTGTGTGTCTTATTTTGGGGAGCGTGGTAAGTGGAAAAAATAACAAATATAGTGCCCTGAGTGCCCTGGGGTGGGAGTCCAGACCCTTTCAGAATGGAGTTCAGGCAAAGTTTTTAAACATCCCTTTCTATTTGACTGTTAGGGTAAATTTCCACTTCTTAGAAAATGGGTAAAAGGTATCACAATAAGGATCATTTGGGGATCCAAACTGAAGAGAAATTAAATGAGGTACAGTACATAGATATAGCGGGGGAGAGGATGGTAGAGGATTTTAGTAAAAAAAAAAAAGAAGTAGGATGTACACAACAATATACAAAGATTTGCAAAATTTCAGTTGAAGGAGAGTGGAACTGTATCTGGAAATTTTTTTTAACAGTATACAAAAGATACAAACCAGTAAATTATAAAGGAATGTGTGAGCCAGTACAAAAAAATTCTATAAATGTTAAAGGGCTGAATGGCCCTGGTCAATGGAGGAGCGTCTTACAAGTAATTTAAAAAGTTAGACATAGGTTTTGTGCAAAAGCACAATACTATCTGCAAAATGGGCATGACAAATCTGAGAACAACATAGGTACAATCATTACATTGCTCTATAGGGTAGCTGAACAGGAAAGGTGTGGTACTTTTACCAGTTAAAAATAACCCTTTTGTCTTAAAAGACAGGTAGATGAAGGAGGTAAGTACATTCTGATCAAAGGATATCTAGAAGGAAAATTAATAACAACAGTTATCAACCCTGCATGTTGTGCAGGCCATGCACTGTGCAAGTCACCAGTGTGAGCCATGTGCCATGTGGGTGCCCCTCCACTACACTGCTCCAATCCCTACCCCTAGCTCCAGGGTCCTTTGCAGCACTGTGGGCTGTACCTCTCTGTGCTAACCCCTCAGGCAGAGTGGGAAGCAGAAACTGGAGGAGGGAGGGAGAGCCTGGATTCCCTGTAGCCAGAGCAATGAGGGGAGTGACAGCTGCATGGGAGGCCAGGAGCTGCAAATGAACCCATCACAGGCCACATATGACCCATAGGCCACAAGCTGGACAGCCCTAGGTTAGATTTGAAGGGACAAAAGGGGATAGATATGTAGAAATATGGATTATCTTCCTGACCTATACAAAGATTCACGAACCAGTAAGCCAATGTCTCTAGCCAAATTTTTTTAATATTAATGAAGATTAATGTTATATTTACATATGCAATCATTATATATTGATAGCACATACAGTAAGTTCAGCATTGTTGTAGCTTATGTCCTTTGTAAGATGTTATATACTATTCCAGTAAGTTACTGCTATGTTGAAGTTTTGATTCTTTAGCTGCCTGAATAAAAATGTTTCAGAATTGGTCAGCAAGATGTAGTCACTGTAGTGCAGAGATGGTCCTGAAGAGATGGTTCAGACATTCCTGAAAATTCAAATTTATTTTCAGTTTCATTGTATTTTTCCACAACTCTGAGGTTTTTCTGTTTTTCTGCTGTTTTTTTTTAAGAATTGTTAAAAAGAAATGAAATTTTCCAATTTTAAAATGGGGGGGAGATTAAAAACTAATGGCAATCAAATGTTAATATTAACATAAACAATAAAAAGTTAAAACCCATCTGCAACACTACAAACTGCATACATTGCAAATGCAAGCACTTGCTGCACTGCTGATTTGCAGCATAGTGGGGTTTTTTGACACCAGGAGATCCTGGTGTAAGAAAAAAAAAAACACACCAGAAAAAAGTGGGGTGGCACGCGTGGTAGCAGCATGCACCACCTGAAACCAGAGCCTGGCCAGTCAGAGCAACACTCTAGTTGTTGGCCAGACTCCATGCACTGAGATCACTACTGCTGGAGGCCTGACAGGCCCCCTGGACCCCAAGTTAGCTTGCTGGGGCAAGCACCTGAGCTGGCCCCAGCCTCCCCTACCCCACCCAGGGCAACTTTAATATGAAACAGGGGTTGAGGAGTTCTGGATTTTAAATTAAGAGCCTAGACATTTCGACCTAGATTTCTAAAGGTATTATTCAGGCAACCTACTTCCAGTGAAATCAATAGTCCTTACTCCTTATTTTTGGTAAAGCCTAACGGGAGGTTATTCTGACTACTGGTGTTTAATTCTTCCCTGTGGAATGAAAGAACATCATATTTCTTCAAAGAGATAATTTAAAACCTGCTCAGGAAGCCACCTCTTGTAAAGGAAAAAAAATCTGTTGTCTTTTTTTTTTTTTTTTACCAATTTTACTTTTGTGTATAGCTAGTAAGGTAATTACCTGCTTAGAAGAGAACACAATGCATGAAAGACATTCATTTTTGATGTTAAATGTCAGTCTATTGAAAATAAAACACACTTGTTTTTATAAATGTTCTGCAGAATGGTTCTATTTAGTGCCACATTTAGCAATGTAATGGACAATTCTGTTAAATGATCACTTTCTTTTATAAAAAAAAAAAATCTCTCCTATTTTATTATAAGAGAGATAACATATGTAGGCTATACTATAAGAGTTGATGTGTGTGTGTTTATTTTGAATACATCACACTGCAAGACTTGGCTGAGTCCAAAATTTTTGGTGGAAACCAAAATGAAACATTTAATTAAACACAGAATGCAAAAATAAATACAGTATTCAAGTAAAAATATATATAAAGAAAGCTACTCATTTCAAGCTGGATTATGTTATAAATAATTTGGAGCACAAGGTTAGAAGCTTGAAAATATAAGCAGAGAAAAAAGTTGAAATCTGTCAGCTAATACCCTTGGTCTTCTATTTCAGTTGGGGTAAAGCCTCATTTCTAAAAATAAGGCAGATATCCAATTTAGGCTAGGTACAGACATTCCAAAAGCCTGAGGCAGAATTGATCTAAGTTATGTGATTTTCTGTAAGAACACACTTCTGCCCTTTAGTTTTGGGAAGCAGCTGGGGATGAGGAGACAAATCTTCAACCAAGGTTCACCATTTTTAAACCCGTCTATGCATGCCACATTTCTGTTCTGTTATGGGTATAGACTGGTTTCTGATGACTTATACTAGTAAAAGTGTAAATGTCTGTACCTGGTCAGAAGCACTTCAGGGGACTCTGTCAGGTTTTAGATTTTTAAGTAAGCAAAAGCAATCTATGGTCATTGATTTAGGAGGATAAAGATAAAGAAGAAATAAGTCTGTTGCAGCAGGGACCTCATGCTGTAACCACTAGAAAACAGGGCCAGACTCCCTTCTGCTTACTCTCATGACTCCTTATGCACTTAACAACAGATAATCAACACCCCTCCCACCCCTGTCACCCCCCATTCACAGGGCGTTCTGTAACCATGTAAATTACAGGCCTGGCTCGTGGTTGCTCAGTCTCCAGCCTCATTACTTCTGAGCTGCCCAGTGGTCCATGACTTCTGTGCTCTTGGTTGCCTAGCAGTTCAGGTCGAAAAGGAGGAGTGATGTATGATGTATAGCCTGGTTTAGGGATATTTTTCTGGGATATTGGAAAAATAGGTCTAAAGTCCTACAGGTTGAGGGGGCAACTTTTCTGAGTACTGGGTAAAAGATGCTGCCATGGCTACCCTCAGACTCAGAATAGGCTGGTCTGCAAGTGTTTGCAGGTACTAGGCATGCATTTAAGGAGGAGGATTAAGTGCAAGTAAACAGAAGTTGTTTAATGTTCATTCCAAATTAGCCTTGATGCTAAGCTCCAGAGAAGTGCAGGAGTTCAGACTTGATCAGAACTCCCCTGTATTTAGTGTTTCTTACTGGTTACCTCAGATTTTCTGAATCACCTTTTGGAGGTACCTACCTTCCCCTTTCTGTGTAGGGTACCTACACTCATTCTAGTTAGATACTATTTCATATGTGGAGCTCTCTGGATAAACTCATGCCATTTTCTCCAAGTACAGTTTGGGCAAAGGCCAGTATCAAAAGCCCTTTGGTGAAACACCAAATGGTAGATGATATGTTTAACTCTCTTTAGCCACAGCTTAGTGACTCCTTCATCTTTGGAGACATAAAATAAAACACACTTAAACATCCATCCTCAAGATGCCTCACCCTCGTCTTGGTCTTGGAAAACAATTTGTGTGTAAGCATATGAATATCTACCAGATTAGAGCCATGGCTATATTCCAACCCACTTCTTTTTCATGAAGACATGAATGTTCTACCTAGCTATTCAATAAATCACTTATCAGATAGAACTTGAAAGGGATTCATTTAGAAAGAGAGCAAGCCAATAATCAAACTTGATGAATGTGGGCTCCTATAGCAAATGTTGCGTAGATAATTTTAAATGCTTCTATGCTTGGCTTCCTGTTCTATGAGATCTGAAAAAGAATGTCTTGCATTTGGAAGCTTGTCTAACTTTATCCCAGCTACAGAGTTTGTCCAAAAAATGATGTCACTTTAAGAAAGTATTGCCTCTCATAATTTCTAGACCATGGCTACAACATCACTCTTACACTACCATCTGATTACATCTTCTGTGTTTTTAGCATAGACGTATGCCTAAAACTCCCTTTACATGTGCAGGTAAAGGTGCAATTGAATCTAATTCATGATCCACACAATTGTGCCTCCTGCCATGCTTCACATGCGTGGTGGGAAGTGTTAATGTGGGATGACACATTAGGTCCAGTCTTACCTTACTAATGGTGCAGGGGGAAACCAATCCTGGGCTCCCCCTGCACTGGCAAGAAGCAGGCTCCCCTATCTGTGAGACAACTTTGCTGCCAGCCATGCAGGCCACATGAAGCTGGGATCAAGAGCTCTGCAACTGATAGGGCTCTTGGCCCCAGCTGCACCTCAGGAGTAGTTGGGACCGAGACTCCATGACTGATGGGGCTTCCAGTCCCAGCTATATCTCATGTAAGGTACAACTGGGGCCAAAAACCCCATCAGGTATAGCCAGGACCAAAAGCCCCATATGGGCTTGGGGTTTCACACATGCCTGGGCCTTGGGGATCACAGCATCTGTGATCTCAGGGCTCAGAGGCTTTATTCTGGACAAAGTGCACCCCTGTGGCTGGGAGCCCTGTCAGCTGACAGGGGGTCTGAGCTGCAGGGAAACTGTGCCACATATGCAAATTAAAGCTTGATAGCAACCAGCTATAAAGTTACTAACTTTATACCTGGTTGGAGCATTTTATCGTGTGGTAGCTACTTTGCATGTCTATCTGGTCTTAAGATAACTGCGCGATTAACCAGTTAATTGCACAATACCTGTAACATGTAGAGGAGGCCTTAAAGAATGGTAAAGCACATGTACTTGTTTATCTAAATCTTTAAATTGTAGGGAAGAAACCTGGAACCACATTAAGTGGGTCTATGGTCAGGCAATTGTTCACGAAGCATCGTAACCATTAAAAGGATTGGGACACAGTTGGGTTCCACCAGCAATGTAGCATCAACTTGTCATGTAAAACCAAAGCCTATATAACCATAAACCCTTTTGGTGCTGAGTAAGGTCGCACAAAAAAGGGACCAAAAGATCCTAGGCTACAATACACTAGTAAGGTTCATCAGTGTCTACTGGTAAAGATGATATGTTTAACTCTCTTTAGCCACAGCTTAGTGACTCCTTCATCTTTGGAGACATAAAATAAAACACACTTAAACATCCATCCTCAAGATGCCTCACCCTCTTGTCTTTGTAGATCTTCTGACCCTTTAGGCTTTATTTTCTCAGCAAGTGAGCCTAACTGCCTTCTGAAACACAATGGCAAATGATTTTGCAGTCTGGGAGCAAGGAGCTCCTAGGTGAGAGGAATGTGTCAGCTGCAAGTGCCTTACAGCAAAAGTGTAAAACATATGGTTTGTAGACAGGATCCAGCACACAGAGCTGGACTATCATGCTTGCTGGGCTGCCAGTTCCTCCCAGAAGTTGGGAGGGCATGGACAAGAGAAATGGTCTGCTGCAGAAGCTGGGGCCCTTGTTCTCCAGTGGACATGATGATCAGTGGCAGGAGGGCAAGTGCTGATCCCAGTTGTCCTCCGGCCTCTTTGGCCATTGACACTGCTGCAGTCCTACCTCCTCTGCCACCAGCCCCTTCACCACCCCATCCTGGAGCTGCTGCCACTGCTTCATGCCCCATGCCAGATCCAGAGTTGGTGCTGCAGCATAGCGCATACACCAGTGGAAGCAGTTCTGACTCCAACATTGGGCATGCAGTGGGTGCTGGAGATGCCGCTGGTACCACATACGGATGCCTCTGCCTTACAGAAAACCCACTGAAGACTCCTCATTATATTGATTTTTAAAAAGATAAAACAAATACCTGGTGTATAATAGAACTTGAACCTCTTTAGATACAATTATACTCTTCATCCTGTTTAATTACTATGGTCATTTTTATGAGAAAAGAATCTTTAATAGTAAGAACTTATCTGCTCATTCTGTTTTCCTGCCCCCCCCCCTTTTTTTTTTCTTTCTTTCCTCCTTTTTTTTCATACAGGGTTGACAGTCTATGCTCTGTGTTCTGGATCTGCCCCACAGAGCCATTTTCTCTGGCCTGGAGAGCCAGGAGGTTTCAGCAGCATTTCTGTTGTAGGAGGCTTCACCTGCATGGCAGCCAGGTGGCTGGAAGAACCAGCTACTGAGGCTATGACTTCAGCTGGGCTGGAAGTGATCTGTGCTCAGAGCTCAGCTCCAATAAAGTGGCCTTTATTGCAAAATGTTGCAAACCCCTACCTTATAATGTGAAGGCATACTAAATTTCTGGTATCAATTAGTTGCTGTGGAAATTACAACAATATTATAAATTAAGTATATTACTTTGGATGGGAAATAAGAAGTAATAAAACAAGAACTTCAAGCAAAGATCCTGCTGTGAAGAAAATACCTTCACCAGAAAGCAGGTTCACAGAATTACTCTATGAGAAATACTGCAACATGGCAGCTGCCAGTCTCTCCTTGACTCTCTCCCCTCCTGTTTTCTTTTATACCTTCTTCATTAGCAGTTCATGTAACTAGGAATAAAAAGTTAATCCTGGTTCCACTGCAAGCAGTGTCAAACTCCTGCAGGATGTCACTGAAGGTGCACAATGCATGGTCACCAAATGGGAAGGAAAATATAGCAGAGTAAAGAACAGAGGTTGAGTTGGCCAGGTCCAAGTGTGACAGTGGGAACTGATCATAGAGGAGAGACGTGGAGTATAGAGACATTCACAAATGCATCTTATCCCTGGGAATTACAGTTTGTATTGGCATCCAATAAGGTACATGACCAACGAAGAGAATAAGGAACAGCTCTGTCTAAGCATGAAAACAACGACAAAGTTATAATGCTAGTCAGTTAGGATGAGAGAAATCATAGCAGGACTGATGTGACCAGAAAAGGTGACCAGTCTAAGTTGTCAAAATAGTGACTCAACAAAACTAAGCTGCATAAACTAAATAAAGCTAGTTTATTGTTTCATAAATTTCAAAATATCCTCAGCTCCTGAAGTTTATAATGGATTTGTGACTTCAGAGTTCCATTTCTTTTGAACTATTACTTGAAGATAAATACAACTTCCTTCTGTATAACTTTTAAACAGCAGAGTTTTACTATGGCCTTAGGTCTTGTTCAGTCAAGGATTTTCATAGATTTCATAGAGGTTAGGGGCTGAAAGGGCCCTTGTGAGATCATCGAGTCCAACCCCCCTGCCAGAGGCAGAAGTCTGCAGGGATCAGATGACGGGGACTCCTTCCAAGCCCCATCCCCTGCGTGATCCCCCAGCCCTTTCTGACTCCCGCCCACTCCCCAGCCCACCCCCAATGGCTGCTCTGCCCACCCCAGCTCCCGGTGCTTTAAAAAAAAAGCCCCAACTTACTGGGTGCTGCCAGGAGAAGGGGCAATTTCTGATGCTCCCTACTGCCCCATGCTGCATGGGGGGCTCTGCACAAGCCTCCTGACCCCCCCTCACTTCCCCAGCCCCCACCATTGCTGTCCCACCCACCCCAGCTCTGGTGCTTTAAGGAAAAAAAAATGAAAAAATCCCAGGACTCACCACCTCCTGCAGCAGCCTTGGAGCTTTGAAGGGCTCATGCAAGAGCCCCCCATGTGGTACAGGGCAGAGGGGGTAGGGCATCATCCCCCAAAGGACAGGAACTGGTGAGTCTGGGGATTTGGGGGGGGAGGGTTTCCTTAAAAGGTCAGAGCTGGGGTGGGCAGGGCAGCCATGGGGCGGGAGTTGGGGGAGCAGAAGGGGTTGGGGAACTCATGCAGAGCCCCCACACAGCTTGGGACAGGGGGAAGCAGTGGAGATTGCCCCCCCTCCATGTGACAGCACCCATTTAGTTGGGAATTTTTTTTCTCCAAGGTACTGGGAGCTGGGATGGGCAAAGCATCCATTGCTAGGGCTGGAAGAGCAGGTGGAGAATGGGCCCGGGTGATTCGAATCAATTCAGGACAGTGATTCAAATCACTGAATCAAATCACTGTCTCCTGAATCAGCTGAATGCAAGACCAAAGCAAATACTAGCTTCTTCACACAGGCCTACTACTTATCCCTTGTGGAGCCTTAGTGAACATCTGTTCTCACAGATCCTGATGCACCCCCTTATATACTTATAGGCTGCCACCAAGTCCCCCCTGAGCCTTGTCTTCACCAGGCAGTCCCACATCCCTCAGCCTCTTCTCATAAGGTGTGCTCTCTTGGCCCGTGACCATATGGGTGACCCTCCTCTGGACTCTCTCGACCTTATCCACAGTCCCCCTGAAGTGGGGGGCCCAAAACTGAACACAGTATTCCAGCTATAGCCTCACTCAGGCTGAGTAAAGTAGAAGGATGATGTTCCTGGTTTTGCTTAAGATGCATTGGTGGATGCATGCCAGAGTTTGCTTTGCTTTGCTGGCCATGGCATTGCATTAGTGGCTTATGTTCATCTTGTGGTCAATCAAGATCCCCAAGTCTCTTCTGGTCGGGGTGCTAGCAAGGGTAGTACTTCTGAGTCTATAAGTATGATGCTGTTTTTTTCTCCCAAGGTGGAGTACCCTGCATTTCTCTATGTTGAATGCCATCAGGTTTTGGTCCACCCGCTTTGCAAGCGTGTCCAGGTCAGGCTGTATCCCCAGCCTGTCCTCCAGCATGACTGCCTTCCTCATAGTTTAGTGTTGTCCGCTAACTTTGCCAGTCCACATCTGATGCCTGAATCCATCATTAATGAAGATATTGAAGAGTACCAGTACAAGCACTAAGCCCCGGAGGATTCCACTGGTAATCTTGTACCACACTGATTTGTTCCCATCAACTAGTACTCTTTGGGTCTGATTCCGGAGCCAGTTCCCCAGCCATTAGACCATGAGATGGTAGTGGCCACAATTCGCCAACTTGGTCAGGACATTATGGGAGACCAAGTCAAAGGCTTTCTTGAAATCCAGATAAATGACATCAACCTCATCTCTCTTGTCCAGGCAATACATCACCTGGTCACAGAAGAATATGAAGTTAGTCAGGCAAAACCTTCCAGTAATAAAACTATGTTGGCTGGTGTTCAGTAGGCTGCCTTCTGTTAGCCTGCTGCAGATGGATCCCTTGATAATTTTCTCCAATATCTTTCCAGGGATGGATGTCAGACTGATTGTTCTGTAATTTCCTGGATCGTCTTTCCTCCTTTTCTTGAAGATTGAGACCGCATGGGCTCTTTTTCAGTCTTCCAGTACATCACCCAAGTGCCACAAGCTTTCAAATATCTTGGCCATAGGTCATGCTATGATGTCCGCCAGCTCTTTTAAGACTCTCAGGTGCAATCCATGTAGGCCTGCGGACTTATGGATGTCAAGCCTCTCGAGGTGTTCTCTCATTTGATCTACAACAATTGTGGGCCCATCTGCTGAGCCCTTGATGCTTTGCGTCTTGTCTGACAGTAGGACCTCCTCAGCAGGTGGAAAACTGATGCAAAGTAATCATTTAGGAGATTGGCCTTTTCTTGGGCATCAGATGTCAGCTGCCCCATTTGATCTTGCAGGAGGCCAATGTTGCTTTTGTTCTTCCTCCAACTTCCTAAAGTCCTCAAAAGAATGACTTTTTGTTATCCTTGGTTCTAGTAGCTAGCCTGAGTTTGTTTGCTGCCTTGGCTTATCTGGACCACTCCCAACAGGTATGGGCTAGTGCTGAGTAGTCCTCTTTGGTGATGATTTCAGTTTTCCATCTGGTGTAGGCTTCTCTCTTTTTTTTTGATGCTGCTCCTGTATGGTTTCCTAAAATCAGCCTGGCTTAGGCTCAACAGCCAATATTCAGGAAATATATGGTAAGTTATGTTATTTTCTGAATCAAAGTGGTTAAGAAAAATACCACTCCTCCCTTTTCCTAATCAGATCAATAAACTAGAATGAGACCCTCTTCTTTCACTGAGAAATATCACAGTATTCCTTTCTCACTTAGTTTTAGCTAAATGCAGCCATTGAGTGTTGTCTAATAAAAAAAAAATGTTTTGTGTTTTGAGAAAGAATTGATAAATTAAAGAGGTCAAGCTAAATATATCTTATATACCAGCACACACATACAAAAACTCAGAACAAATTAAATTAAAGGGAGTAAACTCAGAGGCTGAAATTGGGAAAGAAGTTCTTCTAATCTCCCCTTTAAGAATTCCAATCTGTAGGCTCTCTAAAGGAAAGAAAAAAAATGGAGAGAGGCAGATTGTTTACCCTATCACAGATGGTCTTAATGTTCTATGTATAAACACGTAGTAGTGTAGAAAAAGTGAGAGAAAGTTCAGAATAGCCTACTGAAATGCCCTGCAGAAGAATTAAGCCAGTGCCAGATCTGCTTTATTGTTATGTGTAAGGCAGGGGTCAACAATCATTTTTGCTAACAGATGGCTAAATTAACACAGTTAGGTCCTAAGGTAAGCTGGAGGTGGCAATAGCTGATACATTCTCACACTAAACTTACTAATAGTGGGATAGATAAACTTTCATTTCTGGGTGGGCTGGATAAAATCTTTGCCAGCCAGATCTGACCTGTGGGCTGTGGGTTGCCAACCCCTGGCATAAGGAAGGAGAGAGAGAGAAAGGTTAATATATACTCAAATATTGTTAAAGTGTCCAGAGAAGAGGAAACTAAGATAGTGCTACTGCATGACCCCAGAACAAAGAAAGATAATATATTATCCATCAGCTCTTTCTCTAACAGACCATACTGGTTGAAGATCTTACCATACACTCAGTGGCTAGGGACAGACATTCAAAAGGCAGAGCCTGCATTGATTCAACCTTTGCAAGTTAATCTAACCTGTCTAAGCTAAACCAGTTTGTAACAGGACAAACATTCTCTCTGGACTGAGGAAGTGCATGGCTGATAAACTCAAACTGGTGGGGTGGTGGAGCATCCCATGGGAGCAGGCAATGCAAGGGGGTTTCCAGCTGGCCAGGAACAGGGTGGAATTTGCTGCAGGCCAGGAGAGGGTGTGTTGGTTTGCAGCCAGCCAGGTACTCCAAACCCCTCCATTTCCAGATGGCTGCAAGCTCCCACCTCCCCACTGCCCACTGGCTGCAAAATCCCTCCCCCCCGCCCAGTCCTGTGGTACACTCCACCATCCCACTAGTTTGAGTTCACCAGCCATGCCTGGCAGGCACATGCCTGCAGTTGCTCAGGCCAGGAGTTAGGGAGTCCTAGAGCGTGCCCTCGGCTGCAGGGAAGCTATGCTGGGGAGCGCGTGACCAGTCCAGGCTGAATTGACCAGGGAGGAGTTTAATTCCCCCTCTCTATCCCACTAGCAGGGACCTGACCCTAGTCTGCCAGGCACTCCCCCCTTGCTGCTGCAACAGCAGGGCACCATGGTCCCTAGGCAGAGCCAGGTTGGGAGAAGAGTTAGTCTCCCCTCTATCCACACTGACAGCTGAGTCTCCCCACTGTCACTGCTGCGCTTGCTCCCAGTGGGGGAATAGGCTCCCTGCTGTCCCCTCTGCTGGATCCCAGCCCTTCCCCACAATGCGCCCTGTCTGACTCTGCCCCCACTCCACCGATACAGGGCTGGAGTCCCCTGCCACATCCTCTTCTCAATCTCTGGGAGATAGTTCCTCTTCTCAGCCTCGGGGATGGCTGGGAGGATCAAGGAGCCTATACTGGGGCTTGGCCAAAATCCTGTACCATGTCATAGATTTCAAATACATTTGGGCTGGAAGGGACCCCAGAGAATCATCAAGTCCAGCCCCAGGGGCAGGAAGTCAGCAGGGATCATAGGATCCCAGCAAGATAAACATGCAAATGTGTCTTGAAGGCATTCAAAGTGGGTGCTTCAACTGCCTCCACCTCTGGGTCTATTCCAAAAATTGGGGGCTTGGACAGTGAAAAAGTTCTTTCTTATGTCCAGCCTGAATTGGTTGCGGCAGAGTTTGTGACCATTCGAACTTGTCATCCCTTGGGGCGCTCTGGTGAACAGACATTCCCCCAGATCCTGATGAGCACCCCTGATAAATTTATAGGTGCCCACCAGATCACCCCTGAGCCTGCGCTTTTCCAGGCTAAAGAGCCGTATGGCTCTCAGCCTCTCATCATAAGGTCTGTTTTCCTGACCTCTGATCATGCATGTGGCTCTTCTCTGCACCCTCTCAAGCTTCTCCACATCCTTTTTCAATTGCAGAGCCCAAAACTGGATGCAGTACTCCAGCTGCAGCCTTACCAAGGCCGAGTACCACAGGAGAATGACGTCTCAGGATTTACTTAAGAAGCATCTATGGATGTATCCAGTGTTTTGCTCACTTTACTAGCTGCAGGATCACGCTGAAGGCTCATGTTCATCTTGTGGTCAATCATGACCCCCAAGTCCCTTTCATCTGTAGTGCTAACCAGCATAGCACTGCCGAGCCTATAAGCATGCTGCAGGTTTTTCCTCCTAAGGTGAAGAACCTTGAATTTTTTGGTGTTGAACACCATCAGGTTCTTGTCCACCCATTTCCTGAGCCTGTCAAGATCCACCTGGATCACCCTCCTGTCCTCAGGTGTGGATGCTTTACCTCAGAGTTTGGTATCATCGGCAAACTTGGCCAGTCTGCTTCTGACAACAATGTCCACATCATTGATGAAGATGTTAAATAGTATAGGCCCTAGGACAGAGCCTTGAGGGACCCCACTGGTGACCACGCACCAAGACAATTGGCTTCCGTCAACCACCACCCTCTGTGTCCTACCACGGAGCCAATTCCCCAGCCAGCAGACCATGGTGGGGTCGAGGCCACAGTTAGCCAGTTTAGCCAGGAGGTGATTGTGGGATACCAGAGCAAAGGCTTTTTAAAAGTAAAGATATACAACGTCAATCTCTACCCCCTTGTCCAGGTGATAAGTCCAGGTCATAAAAGGAAATGAGATTGGTAAGGCAAGACCTATCTGCAACAAACCCATGCTGGGTATCCCTCAGGATATTGCCTTCAGCTAGTTTGTTAAGGATGGCCTCTTTGATAATCTTTTCCAGGTCCTTCCCCAGGATAGATGTCAGGCTGATGGGCCTGTAGTTAGCCGGATCTACTTTCCTCCCTTTTTTGAAGATAGGCACCACATTGGCCCTCTTTCAATCATCGGGCACTTCACCAGAGCGCCAACAGCTCTTGAAGATCCGTGCCAGGGGCTGAGCTATGATGCTCACCAGCTCCCTGAGTACCCTTGGGTGTAACCCATCACGGCTGGCTGACTTGAAGGTATCCAGTCTGTCAAGGTGTTCCCTCATGTTGTCAGCTTTAATGGAAGGTAAGGAATCTCCCTTACCTGGGCCTCCTTGACCCACAGTGGGCAGGACCATCCCATGGGACTGGTGAAAAATTGATGCAAAGTACCCATTTAGCAAGTTCACTTTTTCCTGGGCATCAGTTGTCAGTTGCCCCATCTGGTTTAGCAAGGGTCCAATGTTGCCCTTGCTTTTCCTCCAGCTCCCCACATATCTAAAAAAGGACTTTTTATTTTCCTTGATATTTGTAGCTAGCTGGAGTTCCATCACAACCTTGGCTTTCCTGATTTGCTCTCTGCTCGGGGCAGCATCCAAAGGAATAAGACCCCTCCTGCTGGGAGAGGGCTGGCCCAAATGCTGACCACGCACAGGCTGATGGTACCAGGGCAGCAGCCTGACTTCTCAGCACAAGACAGGAGAGAGTTCCTCTTCTCAGTCTTGGGGCTGGGGGAGGGGAGAAAGAAGGGGGAAGGAGGGAAAGGAGAAGCTGAAGTCCACTGCCACATCCCCTTCTCATTTTGCCCCCTACACCCCTGCTGGCCTCAGCTAGCCCAGAGGCTGAGAAGGGGATGTGGCAGGGGAGTCCAGCCATGCAGTGGCTGGGTGGGGATATGACTAGACAGGGCCTCTTGTGGGGGCAGAGATGGGGTTATTTCTCCTCCCTCTGATGTCCAGCAGAGTGGACAGCAAGGGGCCTATTCCCCACACTGAGAGCAAGCGTGGTGGCAGCAAGGTTGGGCAGACTTGGTGGGGGCAGACAGGAGATGAACTCTGCTCCCTGCCCCCCCTCTGCCTCAGGGGCCATGGTGCCCCACTGCTGTAGCAGTGAGGGACAGGTGGTACCTGGCAGACCTGGCTTGGCTTCCTGCCACTGGGAAAGAAAGGGGGAATTAAACCTCTCCCTGGACAGACCTCCACCCTGCCTATCCCTTCTCAGACTGGGGAGCACAGGGGCGGGGTAAGCCTGGCTGGGCTGGAGCAGAGAGAGCATGCTGGGATGGTGGGGGTCTCTGATTTAAGTTAAAACAGTAAGGGGTCTGAGACAAATGTTGCATAAACTGGTTTGAGCCAAATCAGTTAAACCTGGTTAAAGGTAGTATCAGACTCATGATACTAACTGGTTTCAGCCATT
Source organism: Crocodylus porosus (assembly GCF_001723895.1). Taxonomy (NCBI): domain Eukaryota; kingdom Metazoa; phylum Chordata; order Crocodylia; family Crocodylidae; genus Crocodylus; species Crocodylus porosus. Next base: position 217,952,959 of record NW_017728886.1, on the reverse strand, counting down.
TTCAAACTGTTTTATGTGCATGGAATGTCTGTTCTGTTACAGGTTTAAGTCAGTTTCTGATCACTTAAAACCAGTTTATGTGTAATGTTTGTTCCTAGCCCCTATGAAGTCTTTCATTTAGAGAAGGACAAAATGTGGACAACACAATACATCGGTACATTTTCTTTTATAAAAATAAAAAAATATAAAGGATTATGGGAAAACAGATGGCAAAAAGATAATAAAAATATCTAAATACTTACACAGACAAAAGTAAAGATATAGGTAAGATATGGAGCAAAGGTAACAAAATGAATATAACTAAAACCAGAGGAAAGTGGTCTGTACCTTGTTAAGTTATGCCCAATATAGAAAGTGACAATATCCTGAAGAACTATTATTCACATGGGCACAATAAGTGGGTTGCCTGACTAACATAAGGTAATTCAGGGAAATGATTGGGTCCAATCAAAAGTTGAAGTAGGAAAAGATGAATATGTACCTTTGATTAATTAAACTGATGCCTCAGACTTTTAGCACTTGGCCAATCATGCAATAGAATCCCACAGAAGGGCTGTTAGCTAATATTAGCTACCAATGTAAACCCCAACCATGTAATGAGCTCCAAGTAAGACAGACCCCTGCACACAAACAGAACATCTCTTAAATAAGTCAATTTTCAGGAGGGTGCAGGAATTCACTGTCATAGAAGTCCACTAAAGTCAATTAGTCTATGTACAGATATAGAGATCTAGCTGAATAGAACACATTCTAACATCTGGGCCAAAAACATGAATGTTCACTTCTTAAAGAGCAATCCTCATTTATAAACCCTTATTTAGAGGACTGGCCCAAAGTAAAGTATATCATATAACAACATGAAGTCAGTAGAATACTGGAAGGACCCAAGTGGCAATTCAGCTACATACCTGTATACCTATACTAGTAGTATGAAAGAGAAGACAAATGTGTACTATATTATTGTACAATTTTTTAAAATATTTCTTCCTCCCCGATGTTTAATACATATGAAAGCTCTCAGAAAACTCTGAGCTGCAATTGTCTTTTGGAGCTAATGCATGTTTGTGGGTACAATATGTCTAGGTGTGACCCATATGCCATATAACAGCATTTGACTAACTTTGGCCCAAAGAAAGGAAGAGACGCAGGAATAATTTGAGTCTCTGAAGATGTGGAGGGCTAGGCAACTCAACTAAGAAACATCAAAAAACTATAGTGTGGCAATTACTGGCCAATCTCCATTTCTGAAGCCTCATAGAAAGTTTCCTTGCCTGGCAGATAACTCTTAGTTGGCCTCTGTGAGCAAAGCCGATCAGAGCACAGGAATAGGAAATCATAAATATAAATTAGATGACCCTTTGAACTCAGCAGCTCACCAGTGTATCACTTTAAATACAAGCAATTGCTATTTCAGCATTACTGCCTAGAAAAATCTCCTACTAGGATAATGTTTGATTTACTGTATTTTAAGGACAGCAGATAGGACGGGAGCAACACCCACCTTAACGTAGGGTGTGGAACTCACTACCTTGTTGTTAGGTAATGGTTTGAGTCTACTAGCCTGCCTCAGTTAAAGACAGACCAAGAACAAACCTGAGTAAGGTGAAAGTTTGTTGCTGATTTTGCTGAATTTATGTGGAAATGATAATGGTGCATTGAGTTATAGCCTTTCAGAAAGCCAAAGAAATTATATTTTATATGTCAGTCTCTATAGCTGAACCACTTTGGATTCAGCAACTGAATGCGAAATATTAATCCAAAAACTAGAATGCTGCTTCCTATGAGAAACCCAAGATGTTGTATGTAGTAAAAAACAATATAGATTATGCGTCACTATACAGACTGAGGAATTGTTTCTGAAAGATTATCAGAAGAAAGTGTGTGTATATGTGTACAGTAAAGCACAAAAGTAAACATAAACTGTAAACAGAAAGCATCAATACAAAAGAGCATAACAGCAACAAAAAAGGGAAAATCTGTATGGGGAATATCCATAGGGTTTTCAAACAACAACTGATATTCTTCCAAATACTATTCACAATATTCTGTACTGTTTACTAAGTTTTTGTGAACATAAGTATTTTTTTTCTTCCATACACATTGTACAATATTTGCTTTGAAAGTTGAATGGTACCTATTAATAACTACATACCTGGGGTTCATAAACAATACTCCAGAAATGTAACTCCATGTATTCTTTCTGAAAAGGCAAAAACTTTACCCATGCTTCAGTAAACATTTAAAGTATGAAAATGGCTATACTACCAGTTGCTGAATGACACAGAGATACCCAAATGAAGTTGGGTATCAAAAGCAGCCTAACTGCGGCTCCAAAGAGATCAATATGGACTAACTGACACCAACAAGAAGCAACATAAGTTAGTCATTGCTGAGTTCTGTGCTCTCAAGGTTAGACTGCTTTTGCCACACAAACTAACTCATGTAAAAGATAGCTTGGGTTGCTCTACATTATAGTGCAGTCTGAGCTGCAGAAGAAATGGAAAAGTAATAGAATACCATATTTTATCATATACAATACACCTTTTCCCCAAAGTATATCTGCTGGATATTGGGGTACATATTATAAGTGAGGAAACAGTACTAGCAGTTTCTGCTTCTGCCAGGGAAAGAAAAAGTAACTGTAGTGCTGCACTTGGGGCTCCCTAACTGCTGAATATAGCTGCTTTCTTCTGTCCCCAGCCCTGGGGCCCCTAATGCAGAAGCAAGGAAAGATCTTTTTATCCTTTTTTTTTTTCAGTCTGCCTTTCAAAAACAAGGTGAATATCTTATTGCTATATGCACAAAATAAGGTATACAGGATATTACCTTGACATATCATTATACAGGTATATTTCTGCAGGAACACATACTTTACCTTCAAAATTTTGGTGATCTATAACCAGCTTTTAGAGCCCATTTTTACTGCTATTATAAAATCCTTTGGAAAAGCTAGCTAAAGCATCCCTAAGTTAATTACACAATTCAATTGAAGAGTTCTGCTGACAACATAAAGCATTAAAACGTAGGTAAAGACAACAGAATGAAAGATTAAATCACAACCTAGGTATTCAATCTGGAAGTATGAATAGTTAAAGTATATGACAGAAAGAAAAAACTTCTAGTTCCAAATTTCATCAGATAAGGTGGTGCCTTTCTGTATAGATAACAGAAGGAACATTTTTACCAAAAGTGGGGTTTTCTACACAATCTGAATAAATTAGCTTTTTTTATTAAATAACTGTTAAGTTCAGTGTTTTATCAATCATTACACTATTACCTTTTAAAGGTTAATTTTGTTACACCGCAGGTAATTTTTGTAAGAGCTTAAAGCACTATTATATCATCACAGCAGTGATGCTGTTATGGTTGAGAATGCATTTTAAGGGAAAATCCCTCTTTGCAGGTGCTTATGACTTGCTGAGGGAAAAAGCCTTATTCCTGATGTTTTTAAGGTTTTTCCCAGGTTAAAAGTGACAATTTATGTGCAATGTTTAATAAAATTATGGACACAGACTTAAGCAGAAAGAGTCATAATATCTGCTACTGGAAGGAACCCAAGGAAGTCTTGCCTCCATATTTTACAAAATTCAAAGTTTACAAGCTCTGTTTACCTTAATGCACTGCCCTGCCTTCCCATCAAGTTTGATTTTTATTATTTAGCCTGAGACTAGTACCCTCAAAATACACTCTTTAAAAATGGGTAAGTAAGAGGTAATCGCTCATGTTTACTTTGGTACAATGATAATACTGACATTTTACAAGGAAGAAAGGCAGGAATGAGAATGTAATTTCCTTGTAAAGTCTTACAATTAATAATAATACTGAAGGGAATACTATATTAATTACATTGTGGAAGTATATCTATTTTTAGCTTCTTCCTTACAGCCCCCTATTGCATCATTGGAAAGTCCCTCAGTGATAGCTATTCACTTTGTAAATGAATAACAAATTCAGGGTTTGCCTGATGATCACAAATATTTGAATATATTATCTCTGCAGGCATATTCTGTATGAGTTCTGCCCAAGTCTAATACTCCCACAGGGATGTCAAACCTACAGCCCCAGGAACAAAATTGGCCTGTGGAGGCATGTCATACGGCCCACAGAACTAGTAGAGGGGCCAGAAATTCAGAGCTGAGGCCTGCTTCTTAAATTCAGAGTACGGAGCTCAACTGGGAACACATATTGGCAGCAGACAGTTAGCAACAACTATGCTAACTCCCACTACTGTGTCTGGATGTGGCCTGCAAAGGACCCTACTGTCTAGATCCAGCTGGGATGGGTATGATTTTGACATCCCCAATCTATAGAATAGATGTCAATACAGTGGCACTAGAAAACCTGTCAATTAGTACTTGCATACTTTTGGATCTGAGCATTCCAGAAACAGCAATTATAAATGATTCACTTGATATCCATTTCCAGTTTCTGTTGTTCTGCCTCCAAGTTGATCATGGAACCACATACCTTATGTTTTCATGACTTGATCTCTTAGTTTTAAAGAATAAAATTCAATAGATTTTCATTTTACATGTATTTTTGCATTTCCCGTGTGTTAATATGAAACATCTGTAGCTGTGATGATCCTGGAAAAATGTGAGAAAATAAGCCTTTGTTCTACCTGCTATTTAACTATGCTGTATCTCCTTTTTTTCTCAGAGACCTGACATACAATGGTACCTGAAAACTGATATATGTCCCTTCCAACTATACAGTTGGTCAAATAAAAGATAACATCCACAAAAATCCTTGTCTCTCACAATATAAACTGTATATTTTTCTGGTCAGTATAAAATCTTGAAACAGTTCCTCTTTGCAGCACAAATACTATTTCTGTGAAGCTTTTGCATCAATCTAAAGCTGTAAAATGACTTGATTGCTGTTGCAAACCTAGAAATGAGAATGCCATTACAATGAAATATGCATGACAAGAAAGACAAATGATGTGTTGTATTTTCCTTTGAGACCTGGTTTAAAATTCCTTTTGAGTGACAAATTAAATGAGTTTGGGAATAAGGAAGGAAGGAAGGAAGAACCTCAGTAAGGAATGAGCAAACTGACTAGGGTAAAGTAGCATCACACTACTAGCACAGACTGGCTAAAGATGAGAATAGAATTTGTAAACTTCCACTTACAACATCTAGCTAATCTTTTTGCCTGTGTTCATCTACATCTGAACTTCCAGGTTCAGGTATGAGGAGGCAGAGCAGAGAAGTTTCACACTATTCCCTTTATTAGTTTAATTAAATTCATTAAGATTTTATAAAGGTCCCACTCTGACAGTCATGCAGATTAAAGTCTTGGTTATTCACAGTACAGGCTCAACATAAGCAGCAGCAATGAGCATGTATCTACATATCACTACTAATGGGCACTGGAGCCAAACTGGACCTAACAGCTTTTTGACTGAGGACACAGTAAATTCAGGTTCTTTGTGTCTTCCCTTTTGGCACTGATACATTATAAGATAATTCCAGTTGTGGTAGTGGTAGTTTTTATAACAGAGACTCCTTCTATGAAATCAATAGATGCCATATGTTCGGAAGGCCACTCAGGAGGCAATGGAAAATAAATTTAAAATGCTAGGCTGATTATTATAGAGGTTAGATGATCACCTGTCTGGGGTCTTGTGAACCCAGCATTCATTCCTGCTCATGGCAGGGGGTCAGGCTAAATGAACTGCTCAGGTCTTTCCTGACCCTAGCTACTATGAAACTATGAAACATGCCATGGGGGTTAAATTCGGTTTAGTTCTTTCTAAACTGAAATGGTGGGTTTTTAAAAACACCGCTTCAATTTAGGGAGAATGAAACTGAACTAAACCCCTGTGGTGGGTACACAAGGATGGTGGCTTGATCCTTACCTGCCTCTTTGGGGGGAGGGGGCAAGCTGCTGGTGGGCTGAATGGTCCCTGAGCTGCATGGAGGCTGCCCAGGTAGTACAGACCCATTGGCACCCAGCCCAGACAGTCCCAGGGGGCCCCACAGCCATGGAGGGAAGCACTAGGCCCCTGCACAACTCAGGTAGGCAAGACAGGCTCGGGGGGAAAATCAGGTTCGCCACTCTTTTTTTTCCTTCAGTGGAGCCTGCCTGCACAGGCTGCTGCCAGGTCCCACAGCCCCTGAGCTGCACAGGGCCCACCAAACCTCAAGCACATCAGTTTCCAGCACCCCATACCCTGTTGTACTTTATTAGGTAGAAAACTAAAACATCTTAGAGGTGTTTTATCTTGCTACATACCAAAGTCATTTAAAGTGGAATATGCTGCCAAGCATACAAACAGCAACACTATTAAAGTGGTGCAAAGGGGTATCTAAGCCACTTTAAAAGCTAATTTTGTGGCATGTACAAAGGCCAACTATTGACCAGAGCTGGATTCTTACAAGAAACAGAGGTGGCATGCTAGGTATTACAGTCCCAATCCCTAGGTCATCTTATTCCATTATGTTATTTCTGACTTGTTTCAAACTACGAAAAAATAGAATTTTCATAAAATAGTTTGTCCCCCCAAAATTACTATCAGATACCTCTAAACGCAAAGTCTGAGAAACAAACACAATAATTTCAAACTTCTGTTTATCACAACTAGCAGCTTCATTTCTAATGGCTCCTTCGGATATTAAATGTTAAAATCACTATTCATTTACTACCATCAACCAGTAAATTTTAGGAGAAGTGCAAGAAGCACCATCTAGGGCCAAGTCTGATGAATTCACTTCATTATGAGACCCTGTTTTAATTATTTTTACTTTACTTGAAGTATTTGGACTGCAATTTTCTATACTGGGTAAATTCTTAACATAATTGTTGAGAAAGACTGGATTATCAAGAACTAGAAGAATGTAGGGTAAGGCTGAAGTCAAACAGGTGTTGTCTGTGGAACTACACCCAAATCTGGCTGAGTTCAAGGTTCTGTAAAGCATCTATTTTCACACACTTCTTCAAGTTTAGCAGCTAAACTAGCACCAATTCCACCTGCAGCGATCATGATCTACCCCTACATAACTCATTCAAGCTAGCTGCACCAAACATGCTTCATTTCTAAATAGTACCTACATCAGCGCTAATGAACTGGTGGCCTGATGGCTGCATGTGGTTTGCAAGGGTTTGAATTGCACTTCACAGGACTTGTTGCTAAGGCTGCTGACTGTGAATGCCACTGCCATTTGCTCTTCATCCATGCCATGCCCAGATCTGTATTCAGACACTTTGGTTGCCACTGTTGTCCAAATTGGCAGCAGCTGAAAAGTGAGGGGGCAAGACGTGGAGATGGTATAAGTGACTGGAAACCAGTCTATACCCATAACAGAAGTTTGGCACACATAGACTGGTTTAAAAATGGTGGCACCTGATCTAAGATTTGCCTCCCCCCATCCCCTTTCAACCAAAGGGGAAATGTGTGTTCTGTTCGCTACCAATCTGAGCTATGCCACTTATAGAAAACCAAATAATTTAGACTGATTCTGCCTTGGGCTTTTCAAATGTCTGTACCTAGCCAAAAAGCTCTACAAACCAAGTCCAGTCCATAGGGCCAAAGAAGTTGTACAGCCCTGCTATAGATTATGGCTTCAGGACTTTTCCTCCAGGTGCTAATAGCAGGTGAAGACTGCTATGATGCTCAGCACCTAAACTGCAGGAATCCTGGAAACTCGAAGAAGCTGTTTGGCATTAACATACATAAATGAGGTGTTAAGCTAGGGAAGAAGAACAATTTCCTTCCCTCTCCCCACTCCACCCTCCAAAAGATTGCTTAGCTCTAATGAATAATCATTGGAACACGCCACCAAAGGACATGTTTGCTTTTCTGTCTCTTGATGACCTCAAATCAAGAGTGGATGCCTTTCTGAGACTGTGCTTTAAAAGTTTTGTAGTGGTTCCAAGGCCAACTAGTGAAATTTAATTACTTTAAGCAGGGGTTAAGGCAAGTTGATATTTTTGTCTCACAGACTTTAATTCTGAGAATCAGGGAGATAAACTATGGGCAAAAGGAACAGAAAGGACAAAGAAAGAGGGAGCAGATTAGGGCAGTGTAGGACAGAAGGATCTGTAGGTATCATATCACAATCTTCGACAGAACCAGGAAAAGAAGCAAGATTCTTAATCTGTACCTTCCTCTATAATCTAGTAGAAGCTTCCAAAATACTTCTAAAGAACTTCTAAAACTGGTTAAGTGTGTATATCTCCCTCTACTGCCCAATCCAAATAGAGGATACAAGTCTACTAATGTCACCATTATTCCATTATCTCGAACCCAGCTAACGACTAACTTGGAAATCAATATGGTTCCACATTCAGGGACTTCTGTTTTTCCAACTTGATAATTTAAAAATGTAAGAAATAACAATAGGGAGAAAACTATTCATAGGGAAATAACAATAGGGAGAAACTTGCATTACGTACCTTTGTTAGAAAAAAAAGTCTCTCTTCTCTTCATTTTTGTTTTTAAACTTTTAAGAATAATCAGATTGTAAGCTGTTATGCCACTTTATTTTCCTCCTCAAAAATTAATGTACTATCATATTCTATTGTTAGTATGTTAATAATGACATGAATGGGATGAGCATTTTGACAAAGGCTTCAGATACTATAAAAATACTTTTGAATTTTTTTTAAAAGCATGCAAATAATGTACACTAAAAATTAGACCTCTGTACACTATGCAAAATGGTTAGTATAAAGATTTCTGATTTTCTTACATATAAACATGAATAATTTAGAAGACATAGCATTTCCCATAACATTCAACTAATTTATAATATAATCTGAAAAGAGATATGAATTTTTGGAGGAAAAAAAAGTGTAGGTGCTTTCATGTTAAAAAGAAGCAGTTGTCTTTAATAATTATTCTTGACAAATTAACTATCAATATTTACAACTGCCTCCAACTCCATCCACTAGGATATTCTCTTTATGCTGAATACCAATACTGCTGGAGCTAAGTGAATATGAATGTGGCAGTCTACTAGGAGAGAACATGATGAAGACAGATCATAGAAAGAGAGACTACAATCTGCTAGGCAAGTGAGAACACACTAAATAAGCCTCTCTGAAAGAAACACCCCAAGGGATGTATTTCTGTTCCTTCGTTTTACAGGCCAACTTACAATATTCATTTGCTTTGGTCTCAGTTTTTGGAGATGAAATGTAGTACAGTCTGGCCTTGATTTACATGGTGTTTTTGGCACAGTTTCAGTTATGCACGGTTAATTGATTGTGACCCTTTATTTTTGTACATGGTATAGATTCACTTTTGTATGGTGCAGCACAGTCACCAAGATGCGCAGATGCATCTAGAATCAGCTGATCACTTCCCACCCCCACTCCACCATGCTGCTCTCAGTGTAGTTGGTAAGTATGTTGTGTCATTGTGGAAGGGCAGGGGGGAGGAAAGCGCATGGGGGGGCAGATTAACACCCCCCGCCGTGAGGGAGGGAGTGGGGTAGGGGCTGGGGCAAGCACTGCCCAGGTGGGGTGGAGTGGGTTTGGAAAAGAGCAATGGATCATCTGGGAGACACAGGGGGAGTGGCTTCCACTGCTGTATGCACCCTGGGAGGGCACAGGGGGCATGGCCCTCTGGATTTGTGCACAGTGCTGTGGGCAGCAGCTGCAGGCTGGAGCTGGGGCTCCATGGGGCTCTTCTCAGCAGGGGCTGAGCTGGGCTGGGCTTGGGACATGCAGCAGTGGCACTGGAAGTTGGCTACAGAGGGGCTATGGTGAAATTTTGTGTGGCTGCAGCCCTAACCCATAGTCACCTCCCAGCACCACCACTGCCTGCCCCAAGCCCAGACCCCACTGAGAAAAGCCTGGTGCAGCCCCAGCTCCAGCCTGCACCTGTACCACCCTGTGGGAGTCACCCGACCCCCATACCCCTCATACAAGCTACAGCTCCGTCCCGCACCCACCTTGCCCCAGCTGGGCATCATCTGCCCCTGCTCCTGCCCCACTTCTCCCTCACCATGGGGGGCATTGATCTGCCCCTCCATGCCCCTTTCCTCCTCCCTTCCTTTCCACCACACCAGATTTACAAGCTGCACGCAGCTCTCCAAGCCGCCAGGTTCTGCTCCTCACTGCCTGTGTGCTGCGCTGAGGCTGCGCGCATGCACGGGCATTTATTGCCCAAATTATCAGCTGCATCTGGAACCTAAACCCTTGTTTCCTATAGACCTTTGGTATCATTTTATGCAGTTTCTATTTCCATGGTATTTTTTAAAGAATGTAACCACCATGTAAGTCAAGGCCTGACTGTAGTTGCTAGAATGTAAACTGAAGTTTTCCAATTAATCCATTACGGGTTAATACTGCCATGAACTATTAAATTGTCTTGTTTTTCCATGGCTTTTCCTGCAAGATATTGACCACTGTGGCCCCAACCTGGGAATGCACTTGTGTGCAAACTTAAGCACATGTTCAATTGTTTCACGGGATGGAAGCCAAAGTGATCAGCACTTAGTAGAATCAATTTCAGTGTGCAAAAAAAATTGCTACGTTATTAACACACAGTGTGAAGACAGCATCCCTACCTTGAAGAATTTTCAATCTGCTTCAACTCTAGTAGATGAATGTTTAAATTCTAAGGTTGTCACTGTAAAGTCTTCAATATATATTTATCTTTTGTTTATTAAGTCCGTGTTTAGTTTAGTGCTGTCACATATCTAGATGCCTCTAATGCTTTTTTTTTATAGGCCAGTAATGAAAAGTGGTTTTTGGGGCGTGGGGGAAGGTGGGCAGTAAAAAGTAATAGCTGCAAACACCTGCTGTCTTTAACTGCATTACAGCTGGTCATGTGGGAGGAGGGGGGGTGTGTGTGTGTTGGGGCAGGGCTTAGTGACTGATTGGCTATCATTATATTCAGTTTTATTTTCTTTTTTCCCTTTCATTTTCATTCTTACAAATTAAAAGGGACTTTGAGTTTGAGGGATTAGGGAATTAAACAGAAGAGGTAGAATAAGATGTAGTGTCTCCTGGACAAAGTCATCTGAAGAAAGTTTATGTGCATCTCTAGATTGAAGCTCAGATCCTGAGGGACAAATTGCCACATTAGGCAGAGCTCACTAAGATTAAGGGGTTACAGGTGAGATATTTAAAGAGGTCACCACTCCCTGAGCATGTAGGTCTGGAATGTAATAAAAGATAATGCTCAAGATAGAGTCTGGATTACAGTGAACAAGGAAGAATAAAGGTGTTGTGGTCATTCCAAAGGGCCTAGTGGACAGAAAGAAAAATTTGCAAGGGAGTCCTTCATTCTTCAAGATGTTAAAAATTACAAAACAGGTTGGACTTAAAAAAGTATCAAGGCATTATGGAACATCTGTCACTCATCTCAAGCATGGTAGAAATGAACACAGAAAAATATACCATGGATAATCTGATAATTGTTTGCAACCAGCTTCTTTGAAATACAAGGGTAACATATACATAGTAGTGTTTCTAGGACATTTTTTTTTAAATTGTCTAAGAGGTAATGTGACATCACAAATAGCAATTTCTCTAGGAAAAAATAGAAGATAAGTCCTTAATTTTGGTTTGCACTGGAAAGACTTGAGCAGGTAGAAAGTAATATGAGATTTGCTAGTTTGCTCTATTTTGTTTGTCTTCCTATATTATACTACCTTTCCCAACCATCCACCCAGCTTGCACCCAGCTTTCCTTTTACTTTCCAGCACTGTAAGGCTAGGTACAGACAGTCAAAAAGCCCAAAGGGGTTAAGCAGTTTTCTGTTAGGGGTGTAATTTATATCAGTAGTGATCAGATCACATATTTGCCCTTTGGTGAGGATGGGGGCAAATCTTAGACTTGGTTCCACCACTTTCAAACCAGTCTATGTGTGCTAAACTTCTGTTCTGTTATAGGTATAGACTGGTTTCCAATCACCTGGCCTTAAAAGAGTAAAGAGGAAGTAAAAAGACTCTGAAGGATGGCAGATTAAACTGTCTTAATTTCAGTTTAATGTTATCTACCTGATAGAGTCATAGAGTCAATGGACCAGAAGGGACTTGTAAGATCATCAAATCTGGTCCCCTTCCATAGGCAGGAGGTTAAATAGCTCAAACTAGCTAATCACGGTGCTTATCCAGCCTTCTCTTGAACACCTCCAAGGATGGCGACTGCACCACCTCTGCTAGGAGTGTGTTCCATGTTCTAGTTACCCTTATGGAAAAGAAGTTCTTCCCTATGTCTAGCCTAAATCTTCCCTCTATTAGTTTCTGACCATCGGTCGTCATCCTCCCAAGGAGTGCCTTCCTGAAGAGTTGCTCCCCCAGTTCCTGGTGTTCCCCTCTGACATATTTATAGCTGGCTACCAAGTCACCACACAGCTTCCTGTTACCCAGACTGAACAAGCCCAGCTCCTGGAGTCTCTCTCTCATAGGGCCTATCCTCCAGGCCCCTAATCATGTGGGTGGCCCTTCTCTGTACCCTCTTGAGTTTATCCACATCCTTTTTGAAGTGCAGTGTCCAAAACTGGGCAAAGTACTTCAGTTGTGGCCTCACCAATGCTGAGTAGAGAGGGAGAAGCACCTCCTTGGATCTGTGGGCAACACATCTGTTGATGCATGCAAGAGTTCCATTTGCCCTGTTGGTGGCTTCCTCACACTGTTGGCTCATATTCATCTTCTGGTCAGTTGTGACCCCCAGGTCCCATTCAGATGCCATGCCAACCAGTGGGCTTCTGCCTATCCTATAGTTGTGGTAGAGGTTCTTCCTACCCAGATGAAGGACCCAGCACTTTTCCCTGTAGAACCTCATGTGATTCTGATCAGCCCATAGAACACGTCTGTCAACATTGTCTTGGATCTTTACCCTATCTTCTGGTGTGCCTGCATTTCCCCACAGCTTGGTGTTGTCCACAAACTTAATCACAGAGCATTTCACCCCCTGGATAATCATCCAAGTCATTAATAAATATGTTAAAAAGCATGAGTCCAAGCACCAATCCCTGTGGGACACCACTGGAGACAGTCCTCCAGGATGAGGCCATCCCATCAATTCCAACTCTCTGGGACTGGCCTCTAAGCCAGTTATCCACCCACCACACTGAAGGCTGGTCCAGGCCAGTACCCTCCAGTTTGGTTGAGAGAATTTCATGGGAGACAGAATCAAAGACCTTACTAAAGTCTAAGTAAAGTCTACCTCGTCACCCTTGTCCAGCTGGTTAGTTACCTGGTCATAAAAGGACACCAGGTTTGTCGGGCATGATCTACTGTCCACAAAGCTGTGCTGGTTGCTTCTTAATACCCTATCAGTTACAAGGTTGTGATTGATGGCCTCTTTAACAATTTTTTCAAAAGTCTTTTCAACAATTGTAGTTTGCAGGATTATGCCTCCATCCTTTCTTAAAGATGGGCACCACGTTGCCCCTCTTTCAGTCATCCAGAACCACCCCTGACTTTTCAAATATTTTCACCAAGGGTCGGTCCTATGAGTTCAGCAAGTTCTTTCAGGACTCTTGGCTGTAGGTCATCTGGCCCAGCGGCCTTGAAAATGTCCAGTTGTTAAAAGAGGACCCTCATCTGTTTGGGACTGATTTCATGTTGTCTGTAGGCTTCCCCATGTTCTTTGGGCCTGTGGATGGGTGCACAGCTCCTATTAGCCTTCTGGAATACTGATGTGAAGTATTAATTTAGAAGCTCAGCCTTTTTGTGGGGGTCATCTGTGGGCTGTCCCTCCATATTCAGTAGGGGTCCCACAGTGGAACTCAATTTTTTTCTTGCTTCCCATGTACCTGTAGAAGGACTTTTTGTTGTCCCTTATTTTGGATGCCAGCTTGATCTCCATGGCTGCCTTGGCTTTCCATATCTCATACCTGCAGACCCTGGTTATACAAGTAAACTCTTCTCTGGTTGCTGACCCTTCTTTCCATTGATTATATGCACTTCTTTTTCCCCCAGGGAAAAAAGCTTGGAGGCAGAATGGGAAGAACAATTTGATTAAACTCCCAAATTCTAGCAAGCTTGTTACATTCACTTTATTTCTGAGTGGATAAGTGGTGGAGAATGGACAGAGAGAAGACAGTGGAGTAATGAGTGCAGACTGAACCACTGAGCAAGCGGTTAAAATTAAAGAAGGTTGATAAATACTGTATGAAGAAAGATGAAGACAGGCAAAAAAATCAAGGAATAAGAAAAAAATTAAAAAGCAAGTGAAAGAGAGGAAATTAGTGAGAGAAGTGGCTTTGAGAGAAAAAGGTGGATAAGAAGACATTCAAAAGTAAGCAGAAGAAACAAACAGGACACAGAGTAATGGAAGTAGTGACTGATTTGGTGATTACTCGTCTGAGCATTTGTTTTAGAAATGGAAAAAAACAGAAAGTACCTGAGAAAAAATAAGTGAGCAAAATCAAAGAACCTACATGGCAAATAGAAAAAGCAAATCATAGCAAAAGGCTGTCCACTTTAGATGGTAAGAAGAAACACAACTTGTTAGATTAACCTTTCAAAAACCAAAAAGGAAAAATAAATCCTGGTGCCACTATAACAGAAGCAATAATAGTTTGCCATCTGTGTACTAAGGTGCACCCACACATACTCAGTATGGCCATGTGATGTGTATGTGCCATTTTCACAATGCATATTTGCTCCTGGTGTGACATTAACACTAAAATTGTATCTCTTACCATCTTGTTCCCCTGAAGGGAATCAACCTCAGTTCTCCTACTCTTACAGAAAAAAAACAGTAGAACACCATCCCACACAATCCACCCTTTTTCTCTGAGAGAAAGTGATATCTTCCAATTAATATATGCACTATAGTTCACTTCAAATGTGGGTTTTCACACCCTCCTGCACATAGCAACCTTTTCAGAGAAGTAATTCCAATTCCCTAAACCTTTTTAGAGGAATTTGGTGCAATTTCAATGACACTAAAATTAAGGTTCATAGAAAATCAGCTTTCAGTGCTATTATGGGCATACATTTATATGCTCAATTCTTAACTGCAAGTGTGGTAGCATACCAATTTTAATCAAGTACTGAAATCAAGAGTTTAACAAAAGTGCAGGTATAACTCACAGCATTACAGCATGTGACTTGGCCCAAATAAAGGGAGAAAACAGCGGAGGGGGAAAATGTTGCACTCAGATGAAACCAGGGTATAATTTTCTACCTGGCAAAAGCATTGGTGTGTAAGGGGATCTCTCCCCATTTTATACTAGTAGCCTGGCAGCTGTCTTCCAAAACTGCTTTTCACACACACAACCCCCCAGACCTAAATCCCTGTGTGCCTATCTGTGTAATCAAGCACTTACTGGTGCACCCTGAGCTGAAGACTCAGTCTCCTCCAGCTTGCTACCCTCCATAGTCTACTAACTGGTAGTAGGAGCAGCAAAGATAGCATGGAAGATAACAATAAGCATGCATGGTACATGCTCTTGTATTCACTATTATTGCATACCAATTTGCAGTCAGCTGGAATCTGTATATGTTGGTGAGCCCAGGCATAAGCTCATGAAGTTATGTAAGCAAACACTTCTACAGACTGCCTCCATCTCTGCAAAGCGGTGGCTACCATGTTGGTAGACACCATCAATACCAGCTCTGTTGGACTCCCCCTTAGGACTTCTTCCCTGACTAACCAGGCTTCTTGTAAATTCAAAACTTTGACATGTAGCCAGTGTCACCAGCACTGTAGTGCAGAGCCATTTTTTTCCTCCTTACTTCCTGTACGCCAGATGAAGCAAACTCAAAAAACAGTGACATGATGTTGCTATTTGTTTATTGAAGAATAAGCTCCCAGGGGTATAGTCACAGGGATAAGAACATGAAAACACATTTTTCTTTACCACTGTAAGCAATATACCACAAAATGCCCCAGCTGGTAAAAACGCATTAATAATACGACTGTTACTGGCCAGAAAAGCCACATTTCTGTGTTCTTACTGCTAAACAGCAATTGCATGTGACATAAGCTGGTAGTCATTACAGATAAACAATGTCTGCTCAGGAAATACACTGGAAATTGACATATTGGAAGAAGTCTAGCAAAGCTCTAACACTGCTAGGGAAGCCCCATTTGCTGATTAGGCTGAGGCACCCTTTCCAGTTACACACAGTCTCTGGAGGCACCTTCTGAACAGCAGTCAAGCATATCTAGCAAGGTTCTCCATTTGCCTTTGTAAATAAGGGAACAAGGACACATCCTCTAAAGTAGGATTGCTATAAAAATACAAAAGTGATCTCTTACTTGCTGGTACCATGTTCACAAGTCCTTTCCTCTGCACCTCCTTATCATCCAACACAAAGAACAGCCTGTAATTCAGGCTGTTCTGCCAAGACAGCAAGAAACTGTATCCCAGATCACACACTCAAGCACAGTGACCCACTATAGCGGGTTCCCCCCTCCTCACCAGCCAACTTCTTCTGAACATGGAATAAGAACAATAGACCTTGGTATTTCACCTTTGACTTTTGCTGAGAGACCATGATCAGGAAGTCCGCAGACAGAACTATATCCTCACTGGCTGACAGGAAGAATCACACATAGTAGCAGGACTGCTTTGACCCATCCAACTTTTCCACATCAGCCTTTGTTACCATTTCAACCTTCAAGATCCCCAGGCTCATATAGAAAATAGTCACTTCCCACCACTGTGTATCTGTATTTAACCTGGCCTGTAGGACTTGACGTCCTCCAACTTTGCACCAATAACCATTCTTGTACTGGTACTGGATGTCCGCATCTCAGATAGCTGACCATTGCCAACCACTAGCATGCCTCAGGGGCCATATACTGCTGTGTAAGGGCAAGAACGTACATCAGAATCCTTTGCTGCTACTCCTGCTTCAACCAGTTTGGCCACTGCCTGTTAATATAACTGAGGTCTTATAGGGAAGCATGTGCCCAGGAGCAGGAGTTAAATATACCATTATAATTTGTCAGTTGTTCAGGTGTAGCAGATTAATAACACGAACACAGGCAGGGCGACCCTTGGGGGAGGGCGAATCAAGGCAACTGCCCCAGGCCCCGTGCTTTGGGGGCAGGGGGCATGGAGCCAGGTGGAGTGGCCACGGCAACTCAGCATCGCTGCCACTGGCTTTGCATCCGGCCACTCAGCACCCCTCCCCCCCTTCCCCTCTGGCTGCTGCCAAATCTGTCACCAACTTACTTCATGTCCAGGGCATGCGGGGGGTGGGGCTCCGCACATGCTGATTTGCCTCAGGCCCCGCACCCTGCTCAGGTTCTCTCTGAACACAGGACTCATTCACTGTGATATCCTTACAGTTTGAAAGTGATTCCATCTCCCTCTTAGGAAGGAGTTACCAGGATAATCTTGGGATGCTTTGTAGCTGACCTGCTGAAGTTGAATGTGCAGAATGTGGTACTATGGCAGGTATATCATAATGCACAAGGAGAGCCTCAGACATTAGTTTTACATAATGTTTGCATAACTAGGAGTAAGCTCTCACATTCATGCTCTGATTTGAAGTACCTGACAAAAGTTTTATGCCTCAAGATTCCCTCTCACATCTTAGCCCACTCATGTGCCCACGGTCTTGGCTAGAAGGGCCCAGAAGTATCCTGTTTAACAGTTGTAGCTCTTAGCAAACATACTCATTAGTTGTCTCTGAAGCTCAATAGAAAGGTTTTCCTTGTGGGTAAACTGCTTGATAGGTCATACCTCAATCAGAGTCCAGCAGTAAGGAAGACTATATGTAACAGTTAAAGACAGCCCTGTGAATTTATAGCAGCTGACTAACACAGGATTGGGTACCAATACTTGTACTATTTTGGATCAGGCTGAGTGCCTATATAATAGCTTCTCTTACTGAAAAAATCCACCAGTAGGAAATTGTTTGGTCCTTGTGGTGTGTTTATAGACCAAAGAGAGCAAGAGATCATTTGTCACCTGCAGAGGCTACACATGGACATTACAGAAAGCTATTAGCTAATTGCTCTAAATTCCTAATGTCCCTGTTAGAGAGAGAACACTGGTAGAGGTGAGTAAAGTAATGGTTTGCATATTCTTATCTGGTTTGACTGAGCTTATATGTGGAGAAAATAAGTGCTCTGTAGTATGAGAAACTTGTGCTAATTCATATAAATGGATATTAGATATATTGATCTCGAATCCTGTACCACTTTGGATAAAAGCGACAGATTTCTTTTCTATCAGGCACTGAGGCAGCAAGACACCTACTAACTCAAGACCTGGAATACTGTGAGCTGTGGAGACAGAGTGTTTGCCAACAGGATTCGGAAAGGTTGGGGAAGGACAGTAAAGGTGACATTCTTCTCTAGCTCTGAGGGGTCTGGGTGACACAACAGTACATAATACGACCCATTTCTGAGTGAAGACCAGAGGGGAATATGTTTGTGTGTCCTAATGCATTGTTGAAATTTATATTAGAATATATAACAGCTGGGATCATCTTCATAAAGAATTCCAGTAGACTAATAACATTTCTAAAAATTATCCATAGAATTCCAAACACTTTACCATGTTTTCTATGTGCATTAATCATTTTAAGAAAATGTGTTACACTCTTTTTTAAAGATGACTATGAAGCATTAATATCTATTTAAAAGGGTTTTTCACAGTCTCCCTAGTGTTTAATTTTGCATAGTACTTTATAAGCAGACAGAACACTGTCCTGTGCCTTAGCAAAAAGGTAAGCTGATGTGCAGAAAGAATGGCTGATATCATAGATGTACATAATATTGCCTTAATATTTTAATACCCTGTTCCAGAGGAACACTAGCTGGTTATCGGCATGTAAAGCATTTCTCTTCACTTTCCCCATCTACAACTCTTCAAGGGAAAGGGCTAAAATAAGAGGAAGAAAGATTGCAGGAAATCAGAGGCGTCTGCTCAGGCTTTGGGGCTCTTCATATCCAAGTTTAGGATTGTTTTTACTCTGTTCTATTGTTTTGCCTTGTTTTTATTTATAAATATTTTCTACTACTGAACAGATCATACTAGAGATTGTCTTTTGTTTCTGCTCAATCATACCATTACTTTACCCAGTGATCCTGTTAAAAGTGCTACTTTTGCAATTACAAGTGCACATGAAGCTACAGAATCTTCACATCTGGGCTAGGGACAGACATTACACATAAACTGGTTTAAATGTTCAGAAACTAGTTTAAACCTGTAACAGAATGGATACCCAGTGCATATAAACCAGTTTGAAAATGGCTAAAACTGGTTTGAGGTAAATCTGGTTGAATGTAGTATCAGACTTAACTGATTTGGCTCAAACCAGTTTATGCAATGTCTGTCCCAGACCTCTTACTGGTTTAACTTAAATCAGAGTCCCCCAGCATCCCAGCATGCTTTCTGTGCTGGGCAGGGCTCTCTGCTCCACAGCAGGGCTGGCCCCTGCCCTCTGCTCCTTAGCTGGAGCTTGGCACAGACTTGCAGGCTGGCTTCCCCGTGTCCCCTCTTTCCCCACTCTCTCACCACTCACTGCTTAAGCAGAGATCCCTTCCTCCTCTCTGCCACAGCAGAGACTGTAACCAGCATGTGATTTGCTAGTTAATACTGAGAGGTGTCTGTGTGTGTGTCTCTCTCTCCAATTTCACTGGGATAGGCAGACAGAACAGTGACCACTTAGGACATTTGGAGCTAATCAACAGGTCATCTTGTAAACTGTTTAAGAAGTTTGAAATAACATGGAGAGAGGCTATTGTTTTGCCTAATTGGGTGATAAAGACTGGTATCAGCCCCCCAGCTGGCTTGCCTGCCAGTCAGTTTGCTGCAGACAGTATGACGAAGCAGGGAAAAGATCTGTATCAAAAACAGATGCATACACTGTACACCCCCCTTGCCTCAGAGTGCTGGCCCAGGGCTGGGGGCTGGCAACACTCCCATACTTTGAGCAACCAGCAGGAAAAATCCTGGGACCGTACAGCCAGACTAACCTGCAAAGATTGAATCAAGTCAGGCTCAGGCTTTTTGAATGTCTGCCCCTAGCCTTGAAGGGAGGAGGTTCTGGAAGTGATAAACTGAGAAGAGTAGCATCAGAAAACAATTACAGGTAAACACTGTAACTTATCCAGAAATTAAACTAGTAGATTGGAGATAAACAACTCCACCAAAGGATCTAAAATTAAAATAAAATAAAATAAAACAATTTGCCCAACAACCACAAAGCCAATACAAAAACAAATAAACAAAAATCACATGGAATTAGAGCAAGAAAAAAGACACAGCCTAGAAATTAGTATATCTCTTTGGGTGATACACTATCACTTCCTCTTGCACAGGGGATGTTTTTTTACTTTGCTAGGGAAGACTTAGGTTTCAGTCTTGGAACCAGATTCAAATAATAGTGCCTAGTAAACATATGGGAGGAAAGGGGAAACCAGAGATACTTAAATCTGCTGGATGAACCCAAGTTGGAGATTGATTATCCAAATAAATCTGTCACTGAATGAGGCTTAAAAATGACTTCTGAAATAGTAGGCCTGGCAAAACTTTATAGAGATAAAACCAGAAAGCCACAGTTTCCCTTTGAGATAGAAGAACCCAGTGAAATACTACTGAATGAAATAACCTATTTGAGGATATTACACCAGATCATATAAATAGAGGTCCGTAAAATCACAAAGGGTATGGACTATGTGAACAGGGAACTGCTGTTTACTGCATCCCAGAATAATAGAACTAAGAAGCACCCTTTAAAATTAGTAGGTGACAGGTTTCAAACTCACAAGAAAACGTTTTTTTTTTTTTTACACAGTGTGTTCTTAACTTATGGAATTCATAGCCACAGGAGGTGGTGGAGGCAAATAACCTATCCAGGTTCAAAAAGGGACTAGAAAAATTCATGGATGATAGTGGAGATGTTTCCTGTGGCATGACTAACCCAATAAAAGGTGAATGCTAGGGAGAGTATTGAATAAGGGCTAGATCATTCTACAGATATTCAGCTTATTTTCTTAGACAAAACCAATGAAATCAATGACTGCTTCATCTCTTAATGTCTTCAGATAAAGAGTAGAGGTCCTTCTGGAAGATATGTTTCATTAATAGAAGTAACTGGGCTCAAAACAAAGTTATTCTTGGCTAGAACAGACATTCAAAAAGCTTGAGCCTGAACTGATTCAACCTTTGCAGGTTAGTCAAATCTGCCTAGATTGAATCAGTCTGCAACTGTACAGACATTCCATCTGGATTGAAGAAATACAGGTACCTTCCTGCAGTGGCTCAGGCTAGAAGCCGGGGGGGCACTAGAGCAACCCTCCCTTCTATTTCATAGTGCTGAGCTGAGGGGACCGCTAATTAGGAAGGAGTGTAAACACCCACCCTGCCTGCACCATCCCAGGCTTTTCCCCACTTGATGCTCAGGGGAAGGGCCCCTGGCTAGCACTCTGAGGCAAAGTCAGGTGTGCTGTGCATGCATCTGTTGACGGTACTAAGTTTTTCAGTCCCTTCCTGCATGTTCATATTGTCTGCAAACCTGACAGGCGAGGGAACCAGCAGGGAACTGATAACACAGTGTTTGTCAGCCCATCAACAAAACAGAAGCTTCTCTCATTAGTTTAAGGTCTTCTTAAACAGCTTTTTCCAAGGAAGGAATGGAGGGACATTACCAGCTGACCTGCTGATTAGCTCCAAAAAGCCCTAAGTAAACACTGTTTTGCCTGCCTGTCCCAGTGAAATTGGAGATACACACACACACACACACACACACACACACACACACACCTCTCTCAGTATTAGCTTGCATACCACATGCCTAGTTTCCACAGAGCTGGGCTCCATGCTGTGGGAGATGGAGGGGGGGAGGGGGAAGGGAGCTCTGCTTGAGAAGCTAAAGTGAACAGTGAGGTAGGGGTGGGGCAGGGGGAAGCCAAGCAGACCCTGCTGTGCTTGCAGTCTCTGCTGGAGCTCTGGCTAGGAACCAGAGGGGCAGGGGAAGCCCTGTTCTCTGGAGCAGACAGTACAGCCCAGCTGAGGGTTGCAAAGCATCTGGGATGCTGGGGGACTCTGGTTTAACTTAAACCAGGAAGGGGCCTGGAACAGACAATCATAAATCGGTTTGACCCAAATCAGTTAAGTCTGATACTACATTCAACCAGGTTTATCTTAAAACAGTTTCATCTATTTTGAAACTGGTTTATGAGCAATGAACTTATGTTCTGTTACAGGTTTAAATCAGTTTCTGATCATTTTATACCGTGTATGTGTAATGTTTCTCCCTAGCCCAAGTGCCATTCCATGGCCTGTGTTATATAGTAAGTCAAGCTATATGAATGCATAGTCTCTTCTGGCATTCAAATCTGTGTGACTAGGAAAAGTATGCATACACATATGTAACATGCAAAAGGGCCCACATATCAATTTGACTACCACGACAAGGCATAGGTTAATTAGAGTAAGCCTTGTATCTACTCAGAGTATTATTGAATATATTTTTCTCCATGTATCTGTAGCAGTACATAGCACCTACTCTTTATTCATGCTCCAGTAGACCTTATCAATTATTTCAGACAAATGCATCATTCTGAATTTCTGTGTTACAGACCACCATATGCTAGTCTTCAAAATCCATAACCTGAATTTAAATGTTTGAAACAATATTATCACAGCCAGTTATGCTAAAATAGATTCCTGAGAAGATACAATTCATAAATAGCTGTTTGGAATGGTTAAGTTTTCTTTCCAGCTTTATTTTCTATATACAATTTTTTTTGAAAGTACGAATATAAACTTGCTTTTGGTAGCTACATTTCAATACTCCCATCACCACTATCTTCTTTCACCAAGGTTTGGTCACCATAAAATAATTAACCTCTCTGTCTTTTTGAATTGGGCGTTCATCAATAAACATTCAAGTGTAATAATATAATAGCATAGTCAATCCATCCCCTTTAAAAACAATTTTTTTATGATTACCATAGTCTCCTCTTTTCATAACTACCTCTTGCATCTGGGTCTCTTGCCAGGGTAATGCGATGCTCTATCGTGGGGTTCTACATAATTCTGTCAAAATAATCTCAGAAAGTGTATAATTTTAAATCACTGTTTGAAGCATAGACACGAACGACTGCAAATGTATTTCTCTAAACTGGGAATGTAATATAGAATTAAATGCAAATGACTACGTTAATGCAACATTATGGTTGAGATATGACACAAACAAATGCCATTAAATTCAAAGTTATGGTTCCCACAGCAACTGTAACTCTGCTACTTTGCACAATCTGCGTGCATTATTTTGTGTTTCTATACCATATACACAGTGTAGTGTTAACTTTAATTTCTTTTTTGTATATTTGCAATGAGACTGAATGATAGTTGCTGTGGGAACCAAAACTGAGTTTATTTTTGTTTATGTAAACTCTCATGATAATGTTGCATTTACATAGATTTTTCTACATTTAATTTACTTGTTTTGTTTTTGCTAAAGGAAGATAGTATTTCAATTATTTGAATTCATCAACAACTCTGCCTACAGACTCACCGTTTTTTCAGATATATATATGTGCACATGTGTGCATAGATTAATTTTCTATCATCGTTTAATCAGACTGTAGCTAAACAGTATCTAAATAGGCAAGTGTTCTCTTTGCTATCTGTAAATATTCTGAATTAAGATCTTTTTGTGGTGCACAGATTTATATATTGGGGAAGTACCTATACAATTCACCTTGATGTCAGTGGGAGTAAGGGACCTGATCTAAATTACAAAAGGTTTTCAAAACAGAGTAAATCAATAGTATTCTACAATGCTTTGTGTGCAAGTGACCAATAAATTTTGATATATAAGTAATCCCAGAAAAAAAATCCAAAATTCCATCCAGCAGGAATTAGGGCATATTTGATTAATTTTATTAGTGACTACTGAGGTGCAAATGAGGCATATGTTTACTTTCCAATGAGATTCTTAGATTAATAGAAAGAAAATACTTTTGGGGGAATCTGCTGTGGAATCATTTCCTAACACACTGTGAAATTCTGCTCCTGTTATTTCTTTTACATGCATTAACCACATAGAGCAGTGGTTCCCAAACTCTTAATTGCTCACAATTTACACTAAAGTGAGTACAGGATCTTGTCCATTGCTATAGTAGTGATTACAGTAAGCTTGATATGTCTACCAGTTTTATTAGGTATCATTAGTAATAGCATATGTGAAATGTCACATAATTTTTAACAGAAAGGCAAGCAAATTTTCCACAGCCTTACTGAGATATGATTGCCACTTCAGATTACCCAATTTAAGATTTGCTGCATTGTTTTAATAATTCTGTTTTATATAGTTTTTCAAATCTGATAAACCTGCCTCCATTTTATTTCTAAGTGTTGCCTGTGGCAGAAATTGAACGATATTTCCCTAAGAAATGGATAAGCTATTACGATTTAGATAAATAATTACCTTCAAGACGACACATCCTTACCTTCCACTCCTAAAGATTAGCAATACAATCTTCTAAATTTGTATTATTATATTGTATATTCTAACAGTTTTGTGATTAAATGAATGACTTAACTGGAGTAAATCATTTTTTTTTTCATTTCTAGTTCCCACTTTACATGCTCTTGCTACTACTTAAGGGGTAGACAATTCCTATCCTACTATACTACATCTCAGCTATTATAGTACATCTAAGGTTCTTTCAAGAAATGGAGAGATGCTTTTTAACTGGAATTTTTACATATATTTATGCTTATCTTTTTTCTCCATCTTTTGTGCACATAAAAGCTGCAATAAAACTCAAGTTAGTGAAAGGATTACCTCCTCATAACATGCAGAATATTAGTTCTGAGCTTCTAACAATTCCGTCTGCTGAGTTCCAAGTTTCTTTGCTTTGTGGTATATCTGAAAAAAATAAAATGCTTTAAAAAAAGGTGAAAGAAAAACAATTGGGAGCTGCCAACAAATATATGTGAAATAATAACTTACAAGCAAAGCTTTTTTGATTTCAGCACATAAATAATAGTACTCAAATAATGAAACCTTGCATTAGACAAGCAAAACTGCCATTGTAATCAGAAGATGTATAAATACACAAAGAGTGAGTAAGAGGGTCTAATCTTGCAAAGTGATCCACTTGGGCCTAAAGGGTTAGCCACATGCAGACACATGGAATCAGTGGAACTTTTCTACTGGAGACCATTATACCCATGTGACTCTCTTTGCAAAGTTGGGGCCCAAATGTATTTCTCTAACTGGGAATGTAATATGGAATTAAATGCAAATGACTATATGTTAATGCAATATTATAGTTGAGATATGACACAAACAAACATCATTAAATTCAAAGTTATGGTTCAAAGTTATGGCCAAGAATGTGACTTCCACAAAAATAAATAACTTAAAATTGTACCACTGTGTTACAGCAGCATAAAATTGGTGCAAGAGTAACTCAAGCCCACAGCATCTTGAATGTACTGTATAGCAGTGGTGCTCAACTTCTGTAGCCCCATGGAATCAATGAATGGGATGGGGATAGTCCACAGGCCTGATCCAACATGGGGTTGCCCACAGATGTGATCCAGCACACTCACATAAGACTGGACGAAATCCAACTGTAGCATGATACATGCACCAGATCTGGTTGTGAAGAGACCCTCTGCTGATGCAGCCTGGCATATGGGGTCTTATCCAAGCTGCAGAACTCCTGATATGTCCCAAAATTTACAAGCAAGGGAATGGTGGTAGTACTAGTTGTCGCAGCTCTGGGAGCAATTAACACTGCTACTGCTCCCTCACTACCAAATTTCTGGACCCATGGGGACTCCAACTGGCTGGATGGCAATGTGTTGTGGGCTGGAGGTTGGGCATGACTACTCTAGAGCTTTGCATGTAGCAAGCTGTGTTGTAGAAGCAGTAATATATATTTGGATTCCATGTAAAACTATTGTTTGAATAAGAATATAAATATGAACAAAACTATCCATGTAAAATACTAAATCAATAAGTAGGAGGCAAACATGAAAATGCATGAAATATGTGTTGGAACAGGTACCTTACTTTTAAGTCACTCAGTTCATGTAAATGAGATATTAGTTTCAATGAACATTAGGAATGAATGAGCCGTTCAGGAGATTCCAACATAAATGCACCTTGTGCAGTATGAAAGGTTTCAATTTTGCCATTTTCTAAACACAGAAAAATGTATCCCTCCAATTCAGAATATTGAATGTCTTATGGAAAGTGAAAGGTCATTTGTAACTGTCCAAAGGATTGATGGAGTTGAGATACCTCCTTGACCTTCACCCTGCACTCATAAAGAACAGTCTCAGATGACAGAGCATCAGGCAAGTTTTCAGAAAATGTCTTTTCTTATTTTATATTGCATAGCAGGCCTGTTACCTGATATTTTTCATAATTGTATGTCAAGATTTAATTACTGCATGTCTTCCCTCATTAAAAGTAAACTGTCATCTAATACAGCTCAGCTATGTTTGTGATTTGCACTAATTCAAGCATTTCTGTCTGCTTTTTGCCATTGTTTTCCATCTCAGTTTCTGGAATAATTGCTTTGGAGGCCTACACAAACAATGTCAAGGTCAAACCTTACAAATACAAAAATTCTTTTCCAATTACTTATTGTCTGTTAAGGATGCACATTATAAAAACTGGTTTTGAGTGTTTTTTTTCACAGTATTATAACCCTCACATAATACAAACAGGGAAAGCCAAAGTTTAGATGTTAAAACAACACTTTCACAAGATTTGTGAAAACATGCAAGGTACCGCATTTTAATCCTCATACCACATGTTCTCTCATGTGGTACATCAATGGAAATGTACAGAGTATGAATTACTGACTATATGGTTGGAAAATAAGAGAAAATTACTAAATGATCATTTCTTGTCTCATGGCCCTATATTTTCTCATTCTCCCGACAGAGAGAAACAAGGACATACAATGCAATGTTCCACTTGCCAAAAATCAAAGGGACATAAAATCCATCTATTAAGACCTGAGTATAAGGTGCTGTTTTTCCTACTCTCTTGAAAGGAAAGAAAGACTGCTTAATTAAGAAAGAGAAAAATGGGGAAAAGTAGATGCAAGAGTATAAATTAGCATCTTTGTTGGAAGGGTTGGTGTTGTGATACGGAAGACAAATATACTTTGACAAATAGAATTACCAATTACTTGTTTCCCTTATTACACATCTTTCTTCTTTCACCTGCCCATAGGGGCAACCAAGAACGTACACAGGCAGTTCTGAGCTGTTCTTAGTGTGCTACTTGGAACATCCCCCCAAAAAGGAGGCACTTTCAGATGCAGTGGGATCCAACTGAAACTGCCTCATGAAAATGACTACAGACTACACTATCGCTACCATACACACACCAGAGGGGGAGGGTTAAGAACTCATGGACCAGGAAAGTCATGCAGGGGATACTTAAAATTATTGCATTTTCTTTCATACCTGACACCCCCAGATAAGAGAGACACCCTGTTTTTAGGAAGGCAAGATATAGAATTTTTTTTCCAGAATGATGACCTAAAGCTGGCTTTTCCATAGAGAGGCAGTGCTGCGAAATAACTGCTGCTTCTCTCAGTGAGAAAGCAGCAAGGACAGAGTCCAGTGTTAACTCTTTCAAAGCCAATGCCAAATTAGCACCACTTTTTGGGTGCTCAGAAAAAGCTACTCCCAATTCAATAGCTCCAGTATAAAAGGGTTGACTCCACTCCTGCTGCTTGCTCGCATAGGCTCCTCTACATATTAGAACTATTGCACAATTAACTGGTTAATTGCACAATTACTTTAAGATGAGCTACATGTGTAAAGTAGTGATTAAATAATAAAAAGCTAGAAAAACTAGCTCTAAAGACAGGCCTCACCAATGTATAATAACTTTTTAGCTGGTTTCTACAGAGCTTTAATTTGCATGGGTAGCATGTCAGCTGACAGGGCTCCCACCCCTACCTCACTGCTCACTTCTCAAGCTGGGATCCCTTCCACCTCCCTCCCTCCCATCTCCCACAGCACAGAGACCAACCCTATGGACCCTAAGCATGTGGTATGCTAGCTAATGCTGAGAGGTGTCTGTGTGTCTTCAATTTTACTGGGACAAATAGATAAAACAGTATTTGCTTATGGCTTTTTGGAACTAATCAGCAGGTCAACTGGCAATGTCCCTCCTTCTCCTTTCTTCCTTGGAAAAAGCTGTTTAAGAAGAGTTCCAACTAATGAGAGAGGCTTTTGTTTTCTTGATGGGTTGACAAACACTGTGTTATCATTTCCCTGATGTCTCTCTCACCTGTCAGGTTTGCAAACAGTATGAAGAAACAGGGAGAGGGAAACTGAAAACCTCAGTACCATCAACAGATGCATGCACTGCACACCCCACTTTGCCTCTGAATGCTAGCCAGGGGTCCTTCCCCTGAGCAGCAAGTGGGGAGCCTAGGATGGTGCAGCCAGGGTGGGTCTTTACACCCCTCCCTAAGCAGGGGTCCTTCTAGGGCCAGGCCTGGCCACGCCCCCCTCAGCTCAGCACTATGGAAGAGACCAGAGGGTTGTTCTAGTTCCCCCCATCTTCTAGACTGAACCACTGCAGGCATGTACCTGCATTTCTTCAGTCCAGATGGATTGTCTGTACAGTTGCAGACTGATTCCATCTAGGCAGGTTAGACTAACCTGCAAAGGCTGAATCATGCCCAAAGTGAAACTCCTGATCCCTGGTGGTGTATTATGCCTAGGGTGAAACCCCTATGCTCTAGAGGTCATGGCTGCCATGCTCCCCAAGACTCAGGGGTGCATGAAACCTCCAGCCCACTCAGGGCTCTCACTCCTGGATGCACCTCAGATGCAGACCAAGAGTCCCACAGTTGACAGGGCCCCACCCCAGCTGTGCCTCGTGCACAGCAGGGACTGAGAGTCCTGCAACTGATGCGGCTTCTAGTCCCAGCTGTGCCAAGAATGCCATCAGTTGCTCTTGGTCTTGGCAACATGTGGCCTCAGCAAAGGGGGGTCCTAGCTATGGGTACCTTCTTCTTGCCAGTGCAGGGAGAACCCAGGATCAGGCTCCCCCTGCACTGGCAATAAGGTGTGATCGGATCTAATCCACAGTCCCACAATCACACCTCCTGCCTTGCACATTTGTGATGGCAGGAGGTGTGATTGTGTGGAACATGCATTAGATCCAACTGTGCTTTTACCTGCACTTGTAGAGGAGGCCTGAGAAAGAAGCTGCAGTCATTTGTAACACAGCCTCTCCATGCTTCTATTCTGGTGAAAAACAAAATCAGCTTTCTCACTTAAGACATGTGCCCCAGTTTTGGAGGAAAGCTATGTTTAGTGTGCAAGTAAATATGATCTGCTGTTTTTTGTTTGTTTGGGGGAGGGGGGCGGGGCGTGCAATTTTCAGAAAACTTCACTTTTATCCTCCTGCCTTAAACTCCATACATGAGGATCTAATGGGCTAAACGGTTAATGTTTCTGTTGTAGTGAATTCAGTTCGAAGTTGTCAGTTCATTGAAAAAAGGGTCAGGAAGCAACAGACACTAATGTATTTTAGCCGTTGAAGGGAAAAGACAGTTGGAACCCAAAATAAATGGAGAAACAAAGTCTCAGAAGCCATTTGTAAAATAAGAAAATGCAGCAGTATCTATAGAAGATTTTTCTCTGTTTAAAATACTAGTGTATATGCCTGACATTAATACATTTGGTATAAAAGAACAGTTGGTTCATTGCATCCAACTGTCCACACTAAGAGCCTAGTGAGAATAATACATGAACAGTATTAATATTCCCAGTTCTTACTTTTCTAAGGAGAGAAAAGTGATACAAAATAGAAAGGGGGAGGGATGATGGGCATTTAGTTTATACTTTTCTATAAATATATTTTATACTTTATAAGACAAATACCTAGACTAGCTCACAAATTACCTCAAGTCACTCACTGTTTAGAATAAAGAATCCCAAAGATAAACAATTTTGTAGTATAACATAAAGATGCCTGATTTTTAGGGGAATGGGGAAGGATTGAGGATATCCAGTTTTA
The DNA here is from genome assembly GCF_001723895.1 of Crocodylus porosus. Lineage (NCBI taxonomy): Eukaryota > Metazoa > Chordata > Crocodylia > Crocodylidae > Crocodylus > Crocodylus porosus. Next base: position 217,923,053 of record NW_017728886.1, on the reverse strand, counting down.
TTCCACTCACGATGTATGATTTTACAATATCCATGACTAAATACTTTGATTTAAAGAACACTTGATTTTTTTCTTTTCTTGTTTGCCATGGGCAATGAAATCACAGTTAATAAGTTTCACAGACTACAATAAAACCCTGGGGAGAAATATGTGCTATATGTCAAACGTATGATTTTAAGGCCTAATGATATGTAATATGTTTATATAGGTTATCAAGGTGCACTTATCTCCCAATATTATATATTTATAAAAAATATGTAGGAAAAGCATCTTCAAACTGTAGCACTTGTAAAATATTATATATCAATGTAAATACAAATAAAAGTGCTTTTAAGAATATATGAGAATATTTTCATACTATATACAGCAAAAATACCAAATGTTTACTGCATAAATCGTGCTGAAAGAAAATTGTTTGTAGAGGCTGCCTTGCCAAAAGATCCTAAAGATCTCTGACACTACTGGGAACTGATCCAAATTTCATTAATGGCAATGAAAGCTTTGAAGAAACTTGAATAATATAGTTAATGGGAAAATATTAAACACTGAGGAAAAAAAGTGGGAAGGTATAATGTAGTTATAAGCTGTATTTGTCATGACTGCTGATCAAAGCATGTATAAGAGGCAGGGAAAATGGGCTATTTTAGTCAATTTTTAGGTTTTTTTTCTCTCTCAAGTATATGTCAAGAACTTTTGTTAAGTCCTTTTAAAATTGGATGGACCTTGTAGAAAACAATAATACTGAAAGCTAAATAATTATTTTTAAGTCTTAAAAAATCATTTAATTTTCACATGCATACTAAAAGTCACTAGACACTCTAGTGGTACACTTAAAAAATTAACTTTTCATGGTGAAATATATATGTACACAATTCTCCAAGGCCAGTGAAAAATGTTAAATTAAAGGCATGATCCCCCAATTGTGCCTTCTACCATGCAGATATAGCATAGCAAGAGGTGTGGTGGATGGGATTATACATCAGATCTAAATTGCACCATGTTGACAGTGCGGG
>NW_017728886.1:217876540-217921940 GCF_001723895.1 Crocodylus porosus | reverse complement strand
GATCCTAGGCTACCCTTGCACTGGCAAGCAGCAAACGTAGCTCCCATGGCTAGGAACACCAGCCAGCTGATTGGGGCTCCCAGCTGGGGGAGCACATCAGAGCCCTGGGCTCTTACAATTGTCATACATCCTCCCATGTGCTAAGAGCACTGGCTGATGAGCACTCCCATCTGTAGGGGCACACAGGAGTCAAGAGCTCTGTCCTTGGCTCCTATGAGATCTGAGCCTTGGTAGCCCAACGGAGTTTTGAATCGTTTCAGTGTGATTCTAGGACCAAGACAACTGGCCACACATTACATTTAAGGCACAATGGGAACCAGTTACAAAGTTCTTATATATATTTTGTGTAATAATATTGTGGTTTCTTTCCTGTTTTATTGTGTCATTAATCGAATGGATGTGTGGCTAGGTCACTACTTAAGAAGCAATTAACCAGTTAATCATTTCTTAATTGAAATTCTCTATCAGGGGCCTAAGAGAATAGTCACAGTATCTAGAACAACAGATTTCTGGTTTTCTTAAAGCTCTTACAGTTATGAGTACAAAATGTATATGTATTGAAAAAAATATTCTACAAAATTGCTTTCAAGTTAAGTGCATGAAAAGCCACCACAAATATAAAACTACAGTAAAGACATAAATTATTATAATTTTGCACTACTTCTCAATTCCACTTCCTTTTCCTATTTTGCGTCACTTCTCCAGTGAACTATATATTTACTTGATATTTTATTTAAATAGTCTGTGAATTCATCTCAAAATTACCGGAATTCACCACTTTTTCAGTGATAGTCTAAAGATGGTAACAGGAAGGCATGTGAACCAATTCCATGCACCAATAGCAGACTATAGTCACTGCAAAAATACACGTACCCTGTCCTGGAGGGTATTTTCAAGTGCGAGATGGTTATTCAGTTTCTACAACCACTCTTTTTACTGGTGCAAAAGCTATGTACGAAAGTACAAAAGCTAATTAAAAATGTCCCTTATCTTGGTGGCATTATTTGTGAAATGCACACCTATCTAGCAAGATCTCAATTGAGATGCCTTCTGTTTTTATATAATGTGTTTGGATTTTCATACATTAACAATAAATATGGAATTCTACTTATACCCCAGATAAGACTACTGGTTCTTCATGACCTATATTCCACCTCCAACATTAGCCTATGTCAGGTACTTCAAAGAAATGGAAAAGGGCTTTTTAATGCTATAATAAACTGTGCAATGTTTCATGTCTGATTAAAACATTACTAACACCTGTAACTCAAACAATATTTATCTGATACATAAGCAGTTTAACAATGTAAGAGCAAATAAAAAGATGTAAATTAGGATATATTTTACCTTATATACAATATTATATATACAATCACTCGTGGTCAATTTCATTTCACCCAGAAGGACCATTTTAAGTGCATGTGTTCAACAGACTTTTTTTTTTCCATTTCTGGAAAAAATATGGACCAGATGTAAAACCGGCCCTCTCAGGATTCTGTTGAGACTACAGTGGGCCCAAGTAGCACAGAAGGGACCCAGTGTAGAATAAGATTACTTTCCTGGAAACTTCCCCCAAATTAGAAGTGTTTAGATTTGGGGTTCCTGTTTTGGTCCCATCTCTAATTAAGACCAAACAAACTCTCATTAGGGATTGTTTATACAAAGAATCAGTTCATAAAAACAAGGTTAAATTATATGCTGTAGAATTTCCAAATTACACTTAAGTCCTTTACTGCACAAAATATGAACAAACTGTACAGTTCCATTAATGAATTTTAACTGTATGAAGCTTTAAGATAAGTTTATTGATATTTATGGGCATGCAATAAGATTTTATAAATCTGTAAAATAGCAGTATATTTATCATTTTGGAATGTTTGGGGCCTGAATAACATTAAAGCCTCTAATGTTTACATATATACATGATTAAAATGTAATCAGCCAAGTGTTCAGGCCAATGTATTAAGTTACTTTGTAGCTGTATTTTAATCAATATCATATAAAAGTAAAATTCATGTAAGTTGCTCAGTATGGCCTGGTCCACTTTTTTTGTATTTGCTTTTTGGTCTCTACACTGGACTTCAAAGTTCACATATTTTTTACCTTTTTTTTTTTTTTTTTTTAAAGATTCAGCATGTCTATGGGGAACTGTTTTTAAGACATACCTTTTATCTGTTTGGGGGCATGACAGATAGTAGCCATATGTGAGCTAACATTTAGGAGAAATTCCCCAAGCTCTGGTGGAGAAACTTGCCCTCTGTTTCAGGCTGATTACTAAGTACCAAAATAACATGGAATCTTCCAGAGCTATAGGTCCAGACATTCTTCTACGTGCCTGTTGATAGGAATATTTTTAGGGCTAAATCACAGCTTATCCTACTATATTTATTTTTATGATCATAAGTATCCACAAGCTGTGTATCTTTTAATTTGCAACATATTTCATATAAGAGTTAATATAGTCGGTACCTTTAAAAGCATGAAAGACATAAAACTGTGTTTCACATAGACCTTACATTTTGACAAAGATTCTTACTTTTTAGTTTGACCAACTGTCTCCTTCTGCTTCTTTGACATTCTAGGATTTGGCAATCTACTGTCTTGTAAATTTTGTGTACTATATATTATCTCTCATCTCTCTACCAAAAGAATGACAACTAGGGTATCCAACCTCTCTGATCCCATTCCTAGCATGCTTGGATTCAGTAGAAATGAGTCCACTTCTGGGGAAAGTTTGAGGGGCATCTACTAAAGTGATTTGGTTAAACAGTCTGGAATCTGGATCAACTGATTTGGGAAGGGGGACTGGTAGGGGAATGACAGATACATAGTATGGCTCAGAAAGTTCCTTGCAAAGTTGCTTTCCACCTGAAAAGAAATCTATACTGCTTTGAATCTCTGAGTATAGAGATTCAGTGACTCCTGTACAGCAAATGCCAAGTTCCAAATTGAAAGAAAAGTTGGAACCAGTACCAACCAGTCAAGATACCAGGAGACTCCTTGATCAGGGAAGCCAGAAGTCCCAGCTAGTGTCTGAAAAGGACACAGACCTAGCCATGAGTAAAAATAAATGAACAAATAAAGGAAGATGACTTCTGCTTAAGCCATCCAAAGGAACAAATTGTAGCACTTCACCTCACAACAAGCAGTTTTGTCTATACTATCTACCTCAGGCAGGTGCCAGAGAGAGCAGGCAGTATTTGGAAGAGTTTATGAGTTAAGAAATTGGGAATACATTTAATATTTACCTTCTATCAGTTAAACTTATCCTTACCATGATGCTGCCATTTTTTCTATCACTCCTTTGCTGGGTTTTCATTTATGTACCTTATTGGTCCCTGTGTGGTAGGTTCTACACTTCTTTCCACATTTATCTCTGGTTTCTATGCACTTGCATTGAGGCATGGGGCACGTTAACATGAGATGTTTACTGCAGAGCTAATTAGCTCCACAGTAAAATGCCACCATCTACATGTGTGGTGCTCTTAGGCCGGAGTAAGCTAATTAGTGCCACCAGAGGATAGTACTGTCAGACACAAGTACTGTCCTATGGTGGAGTTATTTACTCTGCCACAGTGCATTTGTAGCTGCTGGCAGGGCTGGCCAGGGCACAAGAGCACTACATTGCATGGACTGCCTGCCAGCTAGCCCCATACCAGAAGCACTCTTAGACCCCAGCCGGCCCCTTCACAGCACATTGAGCCCAGCAGGAGCACAAAGAGAAAGAGAAGACCCTCAAAGATATTCTGACATACTAAAGTACCCAAGTACAGAATGAGGAGGAGGCTTCACTACACAGATCAGGAAAAGAACTACACTATGTATAAGTAACCAGTATCTATAGATATCCGATGATAACAGTTTAGCATAAATAAATATTGTCCTACTGTGTCCTTAATTTCTGAAATCTTTATATTTTTTATTTTTAATGCTGTTAGATTTGTTTTGTAATTAATGGTAAGTAAGCTGTTAGGTTTGACTAAAGTAACTCCATGAAGAAAGTTCAGGATAAAACTCATATTACATATACGATACTGCCATACATAAAATAGTCAAGATCTGTAGGGCAAATATTTTTACTTGCATGAGTTAATACTCTTATAGCTTTTATAACCCGTCTTTTTCTTAATCAGGTACATGGCTCTCTGTAAACTTTCTCTGCTTTCAAAGGCAAACATAACTAATAATTTCTGTAAAGGTCTTGAGTCCTTCCAACATCTGTTTTTGGTTTACTATAAAAACTGTGTCTCTGATCTCATGTGTTGAACTACTGTATGTTTGCCACTGTCTATTTCCTGTGAAAAAATACACTGAACAATAATAGCTTTTGTTCCTAACCTTCGAGCCACTACAGCAGCTGAACAAATAACTTTCGTGCTTTCATTTGAAATAATTTATTCCATGTATACATTTGTGCAGGGTCATTTGGGTTATTGGATGTTTCATCATTTAAAAATCAAATCTTAGAATTTCAAACTACTGAAAACTGCATCTAATAGTTTCCTTATGCTTACAGTAATTTTCTTAACAGAATTTCCTTATAAAACATTTTCTAATCTTGTTTATTGCTTTGTGTGAATGGAAGCAGCTAAGAAACAATTACTAATATGGGGGAAACATGTACAGATCAGAAACAGATCTATTCAATAGTAGGTTGCAGGTATCATTTTATATTTCTGCTTAATTGTTGTTAATTTTTATACTTTAACCGATATATTATTGATTGTTACATTTAAAGTTTAAATAGATAGATAAAAACATTCACCAACTGGTTTCTAACAACAAATAATCTTTAAGAAAACATACCATATCATAACATTTTTCTTTTCCCTCTTCTAGAATTCAGTTCACTTTCTAAACTCTAATTACAAATCGTCATCTTTTTTCCTACTAAATTATGGAAATCTAGAATGCAATCTCATCATTGTCCTTTCACCTTTCCCTTTCCTTGAACATTGTACAGACTTTGGTGCTGTAGATTACTCCATCTTTGTGTGCCACATCCATTATCAGCTAGGGACCTGTGACTCCCAGGTCCCAAGTCTTCTTTTACAACTCCTACAAACTATTTTGCGTGTGTAGCTGCATTACACTGAAACCCTTGTGATACAACTGAATTCTCATATGTCTGCTTTTTCAGTCCCTGTCTGAAATAGCTTTGGTGTGTCTTTAATGTCAAATACCATTTTTATTCTGGTATTGCTTAACCTGTGTATGGACACATGTAATGACCTCTACATGTGTTGACCATAAATCTGCGGGTTTGTCCCAGCTTTCTGCAACTTAGTTTCTCAGGCACATGTGTTTATTTTGGGCAAGAACCTCACTCTCATACATAATTACATCAATTCTGTATTCCTCCTGGGCTCTGATGTTCCTTTTGCCTCTTGTCAGTAAAACACATCATTTCTGGGTCTGGATATTCCCATTCCCTTATCAGTTCATGTCTTTATATTGGTCTAACACTACTCTTTCTTCAGTCACTAGATATTTCACTCTAAATGTCAGTTATGTAGAAATACTAATGCTTATTTATTTTCCTTTTTTGTTCTATTTCATCATGTTCTACTATTTCACCCATGGTCTCCCCACAACTCAGCTCTTTAGAATCCACCCTGTGTACAATGCTTGCACACAAAGTAGACACTTTTGTCATTTCCTTCTTTTAACAGCTTCACAGGCATTCATTTATTTCAGAGTCCTGTAAGAAACTACACTTTCATTCTAAAATATTCCACTTGATTTCCTTCAACTTTAATTCCATTAAGACATAGCAGACGAAAGGAAAGGGAGAGTTACCTGAGTGACTATAGTGAGGCAGGAGCCACATGGCCACCAGGAGGTGTTACAGCCACTGTTGGGGCCTGGTCGTGTCACACGAACTCAGGGAACTGGTGGGCAGGATCCCCTAGGACCCAACTCTGAGGGGGAAAGGAGTCCGGAAAGCTGGCCATACTTTAAGGAGGCCCTTAAAAAGGTGTATGAGAGCAAGCTCATGATGCAACAGAATAATGAGATGTGCAATTGGGGGGCGGGGAATGTAATTAAAAAGGTATTATGTGGCACGATTTTCATTGTGCATGGCCATGTGTGCATGCGCACAGCTTAGAGGGACCGCTGATGGGCAACACCCTCTACTGATGGAATAACAGAATCAGAGAAAGTTAGAGTTGGAAGGGACATCAGGAGATCATCTAGTCCAACCCCCTATCCAAAGCAGGACTATCAGAATACAAAACATATACACAGAAACTCAATACACAACACCACTCCTCCCTAGGTAAAGTATTCCTGTATGTATTTGGGCCTGACAGTGACCATCTCATGCACACCACTTCAGGGGTAACAGACTTTTCACTGGCAACCACAGTAGGGTCCTTTGGCTATTCTAGAATAGCTTCAGCAACTGAAAGTATTGATGTGTATACAACAGCAACTGATGGACTCATTAAAACTGGTTCAACTAGTGGTGCAACACCTTTTGATGCTAGAAAGATCACATTGTCAGAGACTCAACCCTGCATCTGGTCAACATGCCTGCAAAGTGTATTTCTATCTGGACCCTGGATCTTATTTGATATTGGCCCAGTAGCTCCAAAAACAGATTCAGGCACCCACTAAGGCCCAGCTGCATAATTTCAGATGCATCTGGTTTAAAGGTTCTTAGAGGTGAAACATCCTGTTTCTTGGAGAACTGGATTTCTTGCCATGTCTGGTATTTGTCTACTGTATCTGGGTGGAGCCTATAAACAAGTTTTTAGCAGGTGGTTCATTAGTAGTTCTACAGGACTGTGATCTGTAGCAGTATAAAGAGTTGCATGCTACTGTAGCAAAAAATTAGCTAATGATTGATTTCAATCACCATCAACATTTCATTTGAACGCATCTTTTGTCATTTGGACCATCCTCTCAGCTTGGTCGTTTGATGACGGGTGGAATGGTGAAGATGTGGTGTGATGGATAAGGTTCTTCTTCACATATTTCTTAAATTCTCCAGAAGTGAACTGTGCATCATTGTCAGATGCATGGTATCTGAAAGATCAGGAGTTACAAACAGCTTCTGTAAAACTTGGATTACAGTGCTTGAAGTCATTGATGCAACAGAAACAACTTCTAACTACCTTGAGAAAGAATCAATGACAATAAAGAATATCTGGCTTAGGAAAGTGTCAGCAAAATCTATGTACTTTACACTGCAGATGAAACTATGCTGTCCTGGTCATTTCCCATGGATGGACTGGAGCCGAGATGATAAATGGTGTGTAGCTAGGCATGGTTCATACCTCTTTACCATTTGCACATCAGCATCTATATTTGGCTACCAGACACAACTTCTGGCAAGTGCTTTCATACAAACAATCCCTGGATGTCCCACATGGAGAGCATCAAAAAATAATTTTCAATCTGTATTAGGAATAACCATTCATGCACCCATTAAAGGCATCCCTTAAGGGCAGACAGTTCATGTTGACATGTAATGAAAGGCTTAAATTCATCCATAACCTTTGCTGAAGGCCACACCTATCCATACCCATTTTAGTACTCTAGCTAACAGTTTAGTGCTTGATCCTTAAGAGTCATATGAGCCTGGAGAGGAGGATCAGAAGAGGATTCTAGCATAAGAACTTTGGAAAACAGAAGAATACTGAATTTGGGACAAGATAATGGCAAACAACCTGGGAAGGTGGAATCTGGAAACTTGTACCTTCTGGCAACAAGAAGTTGTCATCCCCACATGCAGTGATTTGCCTGGAGAATAAATATGGAGTGCTAGCAACACAGGAGGAGGAGAACATTCTATTTATGGGCCAGGACAGGAACACCCAAAGTGGGGAGGATCAAGACCACTGCCAGAAAGAGCAAGCAACAGGTGGCAGTGGTTAGAGACTCCCTTCTGTAAGGGATGGAGGGATCCAACTACTGGCCTGAATTGTTTTCCTGGGAGGTTTGCTGCTTGCCTGGAACCTAGATCCAAGATGTCACAGAAGGATTAATGAGAGTCATCTGGCCCTCTGACTATGACCCCATGCTGCTCATCCATTGAGAACCAATGATACAGCCAGGGGTGACCCTGAGCAAATCTCCTCAATCATTCTGGTCATGAGGTAGGGCCCTGGCAGGAGCAGACGCATCCTCCAGATCAATGCATGGCTTCACAGGTGATGTCACCAGCAAGGATGTGGCTTCTTCAACCATGGGATGTTGTTCCAAGATGAAGGCTTGCTAGAAAGAGATGGGATCCACCTGGTGAAGAGAGGGAAGAACATCTTCACAGACAGATTCACTAACCTACTTAGGAGGGGTTTAAATGAGGGTAATGAGGAAAGGAAAACAAAGTCCTGAGGTAAGTGAGGAAACAGGGGACCTGGAAGAAGCATAACTAGGAGGGAGCAGCATTGGGGGCTTCCTCATTATTCCTGAGAAAGCAGGGCAATCAGCTAGTCACTTCAGGTGCCTATACAGAAGCAAATGGAGCCTGGAAACAAGGAAAAAGAATTGGTAGTCCTTGCTCAGACAAGGAACTATGATGGGATTGGAATAACAAAGACTTTGTGGGATAGCTCGCAAGTTGTGCTGTATGTAAAAGAGCTGTGTGATTGCTCAGAGCTCCAGTATGAAACTGGAGATAGGCCTGTTGAAAGTATCTGGGTTAAGGTTACAAGGGTGATGTTGTGGTGGCTGTGTGCTACACACCACCAGACCAGGGGGATGAAGTAGAAGAGGCTTTCCTCAGATAACTAATGGAACCCCCTGGTTCTCATGGGGGACTTCAATCACCCTAACATCTTCTGGGAAAGCAATACAGCAGTGCACAGGGAAGACAGGAAGTTTTTGAAGAGTGTTGGAGACAACATCCTCATGTACATGTTGGAGAGACCAACTAGGGCCGTGCTTTTCTTGACATACTACTCACAAACAGGGAAGAATTGGTGAGGGATGTAGAAGTGGTTGGCAAGTTAGGCAGCAGTGACCATGAGATGATTGAGTGCAGGATCCTGACAAAAGGAAGAAAGGAGAGCAGCACAGTATGGACCCTGGACTTCAGAAAAGCAGACTTTGACTCCCTCAGGGAACTGATAGGCAGGATCTACTTGGAGCCCAGTCTGAAGGGAAAAGGAGTCCAGGACAGCTGGTTGTATTTTAAATAAATCCTACTGGGAGTGCAGGAACAATCCATCCTGATGTGTAGGAAAAATAGCAAATGTGGCAAGAGACCAGCTAGGCTTAACAGAGAACTCTTTGGTGAGCTTAAACTCAAAAAAAAAGTTTACAAGAAGTGGAAGCTTGGTCCAATAACTCGAGAGGAGCATAAAAATAGTGCCCAGGCAAGCAGGGATAAAGTCAGGAAGGTGAAAGTGCAATTGGAGTTGCAGCTAACAAGAGACATGAAGAGTAACAACAAGGGTTTCTGAAATTCTGTTAGCAACAATAGGAAGGTCAGGAAAAGTGTGGGACCCTTACTGAATGGGGGAGGCAACTTAGTGATGGATGACGAGGAAAAGGCTGAAGTAACCAATGCCTTTTTTACCTCACTCTTGACAGGCAACATTAGCTCCCAGACTATAGCACCTGACAGCATAATTTCAGGAGGAGATGAGCAGCCCTCAGTAGTGAAAGAAGAGATTAGGGACTATTTAGAAAAGCTATATGTGTACAAGTTCATGGGGCCAGATGTAGTGCATCTGAGGATGCTGACTGAGCTGGCTGATATGATTTCAGAGCCTCTGGCCATCATCTTTGAAAACTCATGGTGACCAGGGGAGTTAATTTTTCCAGTTAATTGGAAAAGGGCAAATATTGTGTCCATCTTTAGGAAACGGAAGAAGAAGGATTTCAGGAAATACAGACCAGTTGTCTTCACCTCAGTCCCTGAAAAACTCATGGACCAGGTCCTCAAAGAATCCATTTCTAAGCACTTACAGGAGAAGAAATTTATTATGAACAGTCAGCATGGATTTATAAAGGGAAAGTCATGCCTGAACAATCTGATAACTGCCTCGATGGATGCAAGGAAAGCAACGGACATAATATACATTGACTTAACAAGGCTTTTCATACCATCTCCCACAGCGTTCTTGCAAGCAAGCTGAGGAAGTATGGGTTGGCTGAATGGACTGTAAAGTGGACAGAAGGCTGGCTGGATTGTCGGGCTCAATGGGTATTAGTCAATGACTTAACGTCTAGTTAGCAGCCTGCATCAAGTGATGTGCCCCAGGGGTTGGTCCTGGGGATGCTTTTGTTCAATACCTTCATTAATGATCTGGAAAATGGGATGGAGTGCACCCTCAGTAAGTTCACTGATGACACCTACACTGGAGTGTAGGGCTAGGATTCAGAGTGACCTAGACAAATGGGAGGATTGGGCCAAAAGGAATCTCATGAGGTTCAATAAGGACCAGTGCAAAGTCCTGTATTTAGGATGGAAGAATCCTATGTACAACTACAGCCTGGGAACTGACTGGCTAAGCAGCAGCTCTGCAGAAAAGGACCGGGGGGTTACAGTGGACGATAAGATGGATGAGTCAGCAGCGTGCTCTTGTTGCAAAGGAGGCTAATAGCATACGGCGTGGCATTAGTAGGAGCACTGCCAGTAGATCAAGGGAAGTAATATATATATAAGTAATTATTCCCCTCTATTATGCACTGGTAAGGCCACATCAGGAGTAGTATGTCCAGTTTTGCCCTTGCCCTGACACCCCACACCCCCACTGCAAGATGTGGACAAGTTGGAGAGAATCCAGCAGAGAGCAACAAAAATGGTTCAGGGGCTGGGACACTCTGAGGAGAGGCTGAGGGAACTGCCACTATATGGATTAGCACACTGTTAAACAATTGCTCCACATCATTGAAAGCTTTGTTGTGCAGTTTAGTCCATTTCCAAGGTGCCATCCTTAACTTGGATGATGTAAGGGCTCAGCAACTGTAGCCATGTCTTCTTGGAAAGAACGGTAGAAATAAAGCAGACCTAGAAAGGTCTGCAGGGGAGTTTGTCAGAGCCCCAGCCCCAATCCCTCCCCCATTCCCCTTCCGTCCCCCTCCTCCCAGTTCCCCAGGTTATGGGGCCTTATGAATAGCTTCTACCTTTACATCTGCTGAATGAATTCCAGCAGCATCAACTTAGAACCACAGGAACTAGGCCTGTGCAAATTGGCAATATTCACTTTGGATTTGAATTCAGCTGATTCAGAGGGACAGTGATTCAATTCAGAGATTCAGATCACTATCCCAATTTGATTCAGCCAAATTGGATTTGAAGATTCAGGCCCACTTTGGCGATTCAGCCATAGATTAAACAGGCAGCAGTCCTCAGCATGCTGGACACAACTTCCTCCAGCTGGTAAGTATGTTGTGGTACGTGGAGGGGTAGAAGGAAGGGGTATGGGGGAGGGAGGGATTGGGGCTGGGACAAGCTGCCCAGCTGGGTTGGGGGGCATGGGGGTGCAGGCTGAGGGTACAGCAGCACACAGACCAGGGGCTATGCCCTGCTGCCGCTTGCCCAGCTGGGGCTCGATCCAGACACAAGGGGCAAGTGGCACCAGGGAACAGCCTCTGTTCTCAGGAGTGCCACACCTGTATCCTGTGCCCCATTCACCCAAGCTGAGCAAGTGGTGGCATGTTCCCCCCACACCCTCCCATGGCTCCCCCCATGCCAGCTGGGTAAGAGGTGACAATGCCTGTGCCCACTGCATTTCCCTGTACTGGCTGGGCAAGCAGCAGCAGTGCCTGCCCCCACCCCTGTGCTGGCTGAACAAGTGGCAGCAGTGTGCACCCCCATCCCCCCTCCTGTGCAAGCTGGACAAATGGCAGCAATGCCCACACCCCCATGCCAGCTGGGCAAGTGGGGGCTCTGCCCTGGTGCCACTTGCCCAGCTGGTGGGGGGGCAGGATATAGCTGCAGCAGCACTGGGAGAGGGGGCTATGCCCTGCTGCCACTTGTCCCCTTCCACCCAGAGCAAGCCACGCTCGCATCGCACCCCCTGGCTGAGCAAGTAGCAGCAGGGCATAGCCCCCATTCCTAGTGCTGCTTCACCCACAGCCCACACCCCCTTTCTCCCCTCCCTGAGTCCTGTACTCCCGGCCCAGCCAGGCAGCTTGTCCTAAGTCCCAGCCCCAATTCCCCCCTCCCCCATGCTGCTTCCCTCCGCCCTCCGCCCACCACAGCAGACTTAAAAGCTGGAGGCAGCTGTGTCCAGCATGCTGAGGACTGCTGCCTGTTTAGTCTATGGTCAAATCTCTGAATCGGCTGAATCTTTTCTGAATTGATTCAGATGCTTCTGATTCAATTTGGAGCTTTTACTGTGTCTCCCGATTTGATTCAGATTCAGAGATTCGGTCACAAAATCAGACTACCAAAGCTTTGCATAGCCCTACCAGGAACTCCACACTGGTCACTCCAAAAGCACATTTATCTTTCTTGATTTTTAGGCCAGCATTGGAGATGCACCATAACATGCCTCACAACCAGAGAACTACTTCTGGCATGGATCCTACTATGATAAGCATATAATCAAAATCTGGCATGACTCCCCTAAGACCTGCCAGTAAGTAATCCATAACCTTCCAGAAAACTTTAGGTGAAATGCTTCCTCCAGATTGTGCTTGGCTTTGAAGTCTCCCTTATGGATGATAATTGTGCGTGCATCAGCCGATTGATCATCCATAGAGAGATGTTGACATGCTTGGGTCAAGCCTAATTTAGCAAAAAACTTCTCTTCAGTAAGAGTGGCAAGGAGCTGCTATACTGATGGAATCTGGAATGGGTGTTTTTGTAGTACATTATCAATGGTCAGCCCATAATCATCATTTGGCTTCATGATGGACATAATGGGAGTGGGTAATTGGATTTAAATTTTCTTCTGAAACATCTTTTTCCACAAATTGATCAAACTGTATCAATTTTAGGATGTAAGGTGAAGGCAACATAGAATCATAGAAAATTAGGGTTGGAAGGGACCTCAGGAGATCATCTAACCCAATCTCCCGCTCAAAGCAGGACCATCCCCAACTAGATCATCCCAAGCAAAGATTTGTCTAGTCTTAAAAACCTCGAAGGATGGAGATTTGACAACCTCTCTGGGTAACCTGTTCCAGTGTTTTACTATCCTGCTAGTGAGAAAATTCTTCTTAATATCTAACCTAAAGTTCTCTTGCTGCAACTTGAGACCATTGCTCCTTGTTCTATCATTTGCCATCACTGAAAACAGTCTAGCACCATCCTCTTTCAAACCCCCCTTCAGGTAGTTGAAGGCTGCTATTAAATCCCCTCGCAGTCTTTTCTTTTCTAGAGTAAATACATCCCTGTTCCCTCAGCCTCTCCTCATAAGTCAGGTGCCCCAGCTTCCTCACCATTTTCAATACCCTCTGCTGGACTCTCTCTAATTTGTCCACATCCTTTCTGTAGCGGGGGCCAAAATATGAACACAGTACTCCATATGTGGTCTCACCAGTGCTGAACAGAAGGGAATAATCACTTCCCTTGCCTTGCTGGCAACACTCCTACCAATGCAGCTTAGTAAGCCATTCATCTTCTTAGCAACAAGGGCACACTGTTGGCTCATATTCAGCTTATTGTCCACTGTAGCCCCCAGGTCCTGTACTGCAGAGATGCTGCCCAGCCACTCAGCCCCCAGCCTGTAGTAGTGCATGGGATTCTTCTATCCTAAGTGCAGGACTTTGCACTGGTCCTTATTGAACCTCATGAGATTCTTTTTGGCCCAATCTTTCAATTTGTCTAGGCCATTCTGAATCATAGCCCCACCCCTCAGCCTATCTACTACTCCCCCAGCTTGGTGTCATCTGCAAACTTGAGGAGGGTGCACTGTATGCTGTCTTCCAGGTCACTGATGAAGATCTTGGGGGGAAAAAATGGCCCAGGACTGTCCCTTGGGCACTCCACTTGATACTGACTGCCAATTAGACATCGAGCCATTCAATTCACCTCCAAGCTGAATGCTCCAGCTGGTTTTCTATCCACCTTACAGTCCATTCCTCCAGCCTATACTTTCTTAGTTTGCCTGTGAGAATGTTGTGGGAGGCCATATCAAAAGCCTTGCTAAAATCAAGGTATACCACATCCCCTGGTCTCCTTACATCCACAGAGCCAGTCACCTCATCCTAGAAGGTAGTCAGGTTGGGCAGGTATAAATTGTTCCTGATGAATCCATGTTGACTCTTTCTAATCACCTTTTTCCCCTCCAAGTTCTTAGAAATTCATTCCTTGAGGGTCTTCTCCATGATTTTTTCCAGGGTGAGGCTGACTGTTTTGTAGTTTCTTGGATTCTCTTTTTTCCCTTTCTTAAATATGGGCACTATGTTTGCCCTTTTCCAATGATCAAGGAACTCTCCTGATCATCATGAGTTTTCAAAGGTGAAGGCTAGTGCCTCTACAATGACATCAGACAACTCTCTCAGCACCCTAGGGTGTATCCCATCCAGGCCCATGGACTTGTATAT
The DNA here is from genome assembly GCF_001723895.1 of Crocodylus porosus. Classification (NCBI taxonomy): domain Eukaryota; kingdom Metazoa; phylum Chordata; order Crocodylia; family Crocodylidae; genus Crocodylus; species Crocodylus porosus. The sequence goes on along the minus strand of NW_017728886.1, from coordinate 217,907,486 downwards.
GTCCAGGTTGTGTAATAATCCCTACCCTGTTCTTTCACTGCTGTTGGCTGCACACCTCCTCCCCAAACCATGCTGCCAGGTGCAGTAGTCTGGGAGCTGACCTTGCCTGTGAAGACTGAGGTGAAGAAGGCATTGGGTACTTCAGCCTTTTCTGCATCCTGTCACTAGCGTTGCCTCCCTCATTCAGTAAGGGACCCAACACTTTCCCCTGAACATGAGGCTTTCAACATGGAGCTGGATTGAATTTAAATGACACAGATTCAGACCTATAGGTACCAAGCTGTTCATCAAAGACCTCACTGAAATTTCTTAGGATGCTTTCTAAGGTGCCCATTATGAGGCTGTGCAATCCTGTTAAGTTGGTACCTAAAATCAAACAGAACAATTTGAGGTGAAAACTGCAGTGAAGCAAGGTTGCATCATAGCTCTTTGTTTTTCATCTTCATCTCCACCATAATGCACCTTGTTGACAGAAAGCTCCCACCTGGAATTGAAATTATATATAGGATGGACGGAAAGGTTATGGACCTTCTGAAAAGTTATGCACCTGCACCTGGGGAGGAAGAACCAGCAGCACACGTACAGGCTGGGAACTCCCTTCTAGCCAGAACAGAGGCAGAAAAGGATCTTGGTGTCATTAGTGATTCCAAAATGAACATGGGCCTCAAATGTGGGGACGTGGTCAAGAAGGTCAACTGCACCTTGTCATGCGTCCACAGATGCAACACAAGCAGGTTCAAGAAGGCGATCTTCCCCCTCTATGCGACACTGGTCAGGCTGCAGTTGGAGTACTGCATCCAGTTCTGGGTGCTGCATTTCAGGAGGGATGTGGACAGCATCAGGAGGGTTCAGAGGAGGGCCACTTGCATGATCAGGCAGGCCCTATGGGCAGAGGCTTTGGGACCTGAACTTGTTCAGCCTCCACAAGAAAAGGGTGAGAGGGGATCTGGTGGCTATCTACAAGCTGACCAAGGGGGACCAGCAGGCTATGGGAGAGTTCCTGTTCCCCCAAGCACTACCGGAAGTAATAAGGAATAATGGCCATAAGTTGATCGACAGTAGATTCAGGCTAGATATGAGGAGGCACTACTTCACAGTCAGGGCAGCTAGGATCTGGAACCAACATCCAAGAGAAGTGGTGCTCGCTTCTACCCTGGGGGTCTTCAAAAGGAGGCTAGATAAATCACCTAGCTGGGGTCATTTGACCCCAGCACTCTTTCCTGCCCGTGGCAGGGGGTCGAACTTGATGATCTGGTAAGGTCCCTTCTGACCCTACCTACTATGAAACTATGAAAGACTCTTCAAGCTCAACAGACTCAACCAAAACCAAGACCACAACAACATCCATAATGGAGCTCCAGTATGTGGTTGACAATGCTGTCATTGCTCAATCTGAATCGGACCTCAAACGATTCTTACTGTATTCCTGGAAGTCTACAAGAGTATTGGCTTAACTCTAAACAGCAGGAAAATGTAAGTCCTTTACCAACTTGCTCCAAATGGAGAAACAAACCCTCCCTCCATTCAAATCAACAGAGAATTGCTGAAGAATGTGGATCACTTCACTTGTCTTGGAAGCCATCTTTTGTCAAAGGCAGACATCTACATGGAAATACAACACCGCTTGAAATGTGCAAGTGCAGCATTTGGACATCTGGAATCTTATTAAATCATGACATCCTTGCTGAAATGAAAGTCTTGGTTTATTGAGCCATTGTCATTCCAACTCTGCTGTATGGATTAAAAACTTGGACCACATACAGAAGACGTCTCAAGAGCTTAGCAAAGTACCATCAAAGTTGCATTCACAAGATCCTTTGGATTACCTGAGAGGATAGACACACAAACATCAGCATCTTGGCTGAGGCAAATTCCAACAGCATTCAGACCATGATCATCCAAAACCAATTTCACTGGTCAGGTCATGTTGTTGACATGCCTGACTCCCACCTTCCAAAGAGAATCTTTTTCTCACAGAAAAAAAAAGGTCAATGAAGTATTGTGTCCTGGGGGAAAATGGGGGAAAGACCCCCAAACAGTAAACAGGGATCCCCTGGTGTGGACAGCACATGATAGAAGGAGAAAGGATATAAAAATAAATATAATAATTCAAACGGATCACTTACCGGCAGCAATAGGTCCTGCAATGCAGCTGGAGGAGAAGAGGGAATCCACACGGATCATAAGGTGCACTTTTATCCAGCTGAAGCTGGCCGGTGATGTCACCGGCAATCACCAGTCAGCGGGGATAAAAAGAACCACCGGGGAACATGGCAGGGACAGCGGAGCAGGGACAGGGAGGTCTCTGCAACTGGGTACTGCCTGGAATGCCTGGAAGGTGAGAGAACTGGCAGGAGCTCTCTGCTACAATGACTGACAGAGCCCTGAAGGAAGAGAGGAGCCAGAAGAGGCTCCCTGCACTGACAGAGGCAGGGTTGACGGAGGGACGACAGAGCTGCAGGAGGCTTCGCCCACTGATGGAGGTGGGAACATCAGAGGGGTGCAGGAGGCAAAGGAGGTTTCCCCGCCAGCTGGAGACAGAACAGGACAGTGAGAGAAACTGAGGTACAGCACAGCCAGAGGCTGGGTGCCAACCCACAGCCTGAGGAGCAGCTGGATACATAGGGAGACACCCCAGGATAACAGGAACGGGACGTCCCTACAGGGGAGAAGGATGGCAATGGTCTGTCAGACTGGGTGGAAGGAGAGCTGCAATGATCCGAGGCAAAGGGCCACAGTGTACACTGACCCCGATGGACCAAACCCATCAGGGGGCATGAAGAGTCGACAGTTGCCCTAACATAAGAGTAGGGGAAAAGGACCAGTCAGGTCCTTACATACTAGGTTTTTGTTTGTTGTTCTTTTCGTTAGTCTCCCCCCTTTTGGAGGGGTTGAGAGATGGAGAGGAGCTATACATAGTAGGACATTGTACTTTTTCTTTGAGTCTCCATCTTTGGGGAAGCAGAGGGTGAATTTTGAGAGTCCTGAGTAGGGACTGGCCGAGCCAGGAGGGCTTGTTTTTCTGTAGCCCTATTTCAGTTTGAGTTAGTCGCCTTGGGAAGCAGGTCCTAGATCGTGGCAAGGGACACGTGAGCCAATGGGTCCCCGGGGAAGACAAACACCGTCGGGGGTATGGCCAAGAAGACCTGACAACCCCACCAGAGGTTGGCGTGAGATTGGGGTGTTGGGAAGGTGGTGCCCCACGGACTACTGCTGGGCAGTCACTGCACTGCAGCCAAACCCTGGGTGGCTGGCCCCACTGCTGGTGTAACATTCAAAGTCATGGCAGGAGAGATTGGGGGAAGCCACTCAGGGGAATGATGTCAGCCCATGGCCCTACAAGAGATTGCAGAATGCCCTCTACTGGCCACCCAGACTAAGGCCGCATAAGACTGGATGTTCGAGGCTGGGCAGGGACATATTGGCGTGCAAAAAAAGTGCTTCAAAGACACCCTGAAGGCAAACATGAAGAGGTATAACACTGACATCAACACTTGGGAGACCCTTGCTCAGGGTCTCCAAAATGGAGGAAGACTCTTTAGGAAAGACATCAACATTTTGAAACAGCTCATCAACAGGCAGAAGAGGAAAAGAACAGGAGAAAAGAAATTCAGAACATCCAAGGCAGCAACACAGTACCCATCCCCCCTGGAAACATCTGTCTTCACTGTGACAAGACATGGGGATCTAGAATTGGGCTATGGAGCCACCTGCAGACTCACTATTAAGATCCTTGGACTCATTCTTACACGATTAAGATCATTGGACTATCTTACGGGTTCATGAGTGATCACCCATCATCACCTAAAGGCTTGAACCATTCTCCTCCTAACAAATTTGTTCTCTGACCTTTGGCAATTATTAGGTGAAGAAGCCATCAGTCCTGCCCATAGTGGACCTTGACATAACATGCATGCTTCAGCTGTATTGTTTCTTTATTATAATCTATAAGCTTGACTTTGAATGGCACAATAGGTGGACACAGCAAATGGCACGTTTTCTAGGCCACAGCAAATGGCACATTTCTTCTGAAATTAAGGATAACTCAGGCCCTGAGTCTACCTCCATAGAACATGGAGCACCTTGGAAAAATCACTGTTATGTAGGTCATCTTCTTCTGTGGGGTTGGTGTTTTCACATTACTGACAAATGCAGTTAGGAACATCAGGGGACAACTCACATGAAATTTCATCTGAATCAGCAACAGTATTAGTGGTAACTGGAGGCACACTCCCCTTGGTTCTTTTCCCCCCAGATGCATTGAAATTCTGATGATGCACGTATTCAATGTGACCTTTGCACTGCCAAAAATGGCAGTCAGCATCATGGAAATGGCACATATCATGCTGTGTATAACAGCTTCCTTGGGAAGAAAAAATTGTATTCTTTTGCATGGGTGGTGGCTTCCTTGGAGATTTCTCCCTTTTATGCACCTGGTATGTCTCAGCTAACATCAGTTTTGCTGACAAAGCTTGGATTTCCCTTGAATGAAGTGAGGCAGCTTAATATGCAAAGGCTTCTTCTTATGCCATGGCAAATGTTAAGTTATGCCTTACAAGAAGTCTGTACAGTAAGGCTCTCTCTCAAACACCACTCACAAGATGATGCCTAAGAAGAGACTTTGGACTGGTGTCAAAATTACAGTTTTCATACAATTGATGCAATTCTGCTATGTATGAAGCAATTCCTTCCTCAAGCAGATGATTTTGTTGGTTCATGTGGAATTGGAGAATGATTTCAAATGGCTTTGGTGCAAAGTAAATTTTTAGAAATTGGAGGCTCCCATGGTAGAACTTGTACAGAGCTTGGCTATAGATTCAAGTGAGCAAATAATCTGAAAAGCCTTTGAGCCAATATGCTCAGCAGTATTGCCAATTTCTTCAGAAAGAAGACTAACTGGTCAGCGTAAGAATTCTAGATAGATAGACTGGACCACATTGAATTCTTCAATGTAGACCACAGTATCCATGGTAGAGAGAAAATGCACAGATCAATGTTTGGAAGGAAAGGAGCCCTGGGCCCCTGCTCACTTGTGGCATGGATCACTGCAATTTTTTTTCCCCTTTCTTCTCTTGAAAGAAGCCCTGGAAACATTCCTACTCCCCAGAATCCTATCCTCGTGACTGATTTAGCGTATCTATGGAGTTTCTGTTCTGGAAAGATCACTTGGGAAAGAACAGGGAACCATCTTTTTTACACAACCCTACTAAGCAAAACAGCAAATGGCACCACAAGATAATGCAGTTTTGGCAGTGCCCTCTGCTGATGGAGTATAGAACATATATACAGACATTCAATACGCAACATTCTTATATAATAAAGGACTTAGTCCATAATGTCTGTCTGTAATGCTCTTGGAGCCTTGTGATTGGTTAGTGAAACAACCAAAGTGTGAAGCGCCACCATGATGGCAGGGACAGAGGGGACAGAGTAGGGGGAGCGAAGTCAGCAGCACTGACCTCACCCCTCTGCTCTGCTCCTGCCATTATGGTGGTGCTCTGTCACCTCTGAGGAGCAGGGCCTGGGTGGGGAGAGGCCAGAAGCACTGGAGGTGGTGGCAGTATGGGGTGCTGGCAGAGCATGGTGGAGAGGACAGTGGGGCAAGCTTCCCTCCCTCATGCCCCATTCCTGGGAGGTGATGGTGGCATGGGGTGGTGGGTGGCAGTGCTCCATCCCCACCTGTCTGCCTCCCCCCCATCATTCTTAACACAATTCACTAGTTTTACTAATAATTACCAGGGATCTGAGTTTTCCTTTTGCTGTGGAAACATGCAGAAAACATTATTATGAATTTTCCCCTTTAAAGGAGAAAAATACAGGAAACCATGGGCTGCCTGGGGCTATGGGGAGTGATCAGGCAGGGGGTGCTACATGCATGTGCACATGTGCATATATGCACATGGCAGCCAGGAAGCATGCACAGCAGCTTCTGTAGCTCCATGCAGATAAGCCTATAGGGATGGGGGGAAGGGGCACAGGCTACATGTTGTGAGGGGTGGAGAGGACACAGGCTATGCAGGTGGGAAAGGCACATGGGGAGGCATGTGCTCCCTGAGATTTCTGTACCCACAGCAGGGAACAGAGCTGCAGCAGGGCTGGACCAGCTCCACAGGATCCAACTTCACTACCCAACATACAGGAGCAGTATGGAAGGGAGCGCTGTGCCACCATGGCCACTAAGCTGAGGTACCCCTTGCCTGTCTAGCAGCAGTGAGGGCCCACAAATCCGTGCTGCTGCCACTACCAGTGCTTTGCCTAACCATGGTGGCATGGTGTTCCCTCCATGTCCCCCTGCTGGTCTGCAGAAGTGGCTCCTGCCAAGAGCTGGTCCAACCCCACTGCAGCCCCACACCTCACTGCGGATGCATAAGTCCCAGGGGGGAAAATTCCCCCCCCACCACAGTGCCTTGGCCCTACTACCTTCCCCACATGCCCACTCCCTTCTTCACACACTGGGAGGCTGGGGAGGTATGGCAGTGGGTTGGGAGTGAGGGGTGCCGGCAGAGCCAGGGGGCTGTGGGTCAAGAGTAAGGGGCACCAGCAGGTTGGGGGGCTGTGGCTTTGGAGTGAGGGGCAACAACTTGGACAAGGGCAGGCCACCAGTATATCAGGGCTGCTCAACACCCCAAAGCAGCAAGCAGGGGAAGGGTACAGCTACAGCCAGACCTGTTCCCTGGTGAGTGAAGGGGACAGGAAGAACTCTGATTTTCCTTTGTAAAAATTCCAAAAATCAAATGCCAAAATTTACAGGTATTTAGAATGTATTTGATTATAATGTCTGAAGTAGTGGTAAGCTTCCAAATTGCTTCAAAACTGTAAATATATCAATAAAACATTGTTTTCAACTGATGCCTACACATATAGTGGCATTTCATTTTAATAAAAGAAAAATGTTGATTTGGGGTTTTTAATTGGATAATTTGCATTTTATCAGAGAATTTGCCATTTTTAAAACAGAGAAAACCCAGATCCCTGATAATTACCTAATGTAGTAAGTCTTTATTTTGCCAAAAACATATATATAACTTATTCATAATTTAGCAAGGCATATGGAGTTTGTAGATAGAGCTACTCACAAGTTCCATCTACAAGCTCGTATACCTTGCTAAATTACAAATCAGTTATATGTTCATTTTGGGCAAAATAAAGACTTAGGTAATTAACTCATTGTTATCTAATGTAGACATTTGCCTAAACATCTTCCTAAATCAAGAAAACAATGAGTTATTTACAATATTATACAGATTGTTAACATTTGGAGATTTAAAAAAAAAATTACAGTTCACTTCAAGATAAACAATTCAAAGAAAAATATCTTAAGAGACTATCTGAAATATTATCAGGTTAATTTTTTTTACCATTTTTAAAACAAAAGTCAATTTTGGGTTCTTTCAGTAATAAAGAAAAATTGGGGGAGGAGTGTGCATGTGTGCATAATTACATTCCTACAATCAAACCACAATGATACTTCAAGATTTTCATAATTTCCTAGACAGTAGGGCTGGAAGGGGCCTTGGAAGATCATCGAGTCCAGCCCCCTGCCCAAAGGGCAGGAAGTCAGCTGGGGTCATAGGATCCCAGCAAGATAAACATCCAATTTTCTCTTGAAGGCATTCAGAGTAGGTGCTTGACCACCTCCGATGGCAGACTGTTCCAGAATTTTGGGGCTCGGACAGTAAAGAAATTCTTATCTCCAGCCTGAAACAGTCTTGCAGGAGTTTATAACCATTCAAACTTGTCATCCCTTGAAGGACTCTGATGAATAATCGTTCCCTCAGATCCTGGTGAACACCCCTGATAAACTTATAGGTGGCCATCAGATTGCCCCTTAGCCTGCGCTTTTCCAGGCTGAAGGGTCCCATAGCTCTCAGCCTGTTGATGTAAGGTTTGTTTTCCTGACCTCTGAACATGTGCATTCCTGACGTCTTCTCTGGATTCTCTCAAGCTTCTCCACATCCCTCTTCAATTGTGAAGCCTAAAACTGGATGCAGTATTCCAGCTGCGGCCTCATCAAGGCTGAGAACAACAGGAGAATGACGTCCTGGGATTTGCTTGAGAAGCATCTATGGATGCAAGCCGGCGTTTTGCTTGCTTTACTAACTGCAGCATCACATTGAAGTCTCATGTTTATCTTGTGGTCAATCATGTCCCCCCAACTCCCTTTCATCCTAGCCAATGTAGCACTGCTGAGCTGATAAGGATGCTGCAGGTTTTTCCTCCCAAGGTGGAGAACCTTGCATTTTTCAGTGTTAAACACCATCTGGTTCTTGTCTGCCCATTTCCTAAGCCTCCTGAATCATTCTTCTGTCCTCAGGTGCGGATGCTTTATCCCAAAGTTTGGTATCATCGATGAAATTGGCCACTCTGCTTCTGACTTCACATCATTAATGAAGATGTTGAATAATATAGGTCCAAGGACAAAGCCTTGAGGGACCCCACTGGTCACAGGGCACCATGATGACTGACTTCCATCAACCACCCTCTGGATCTGACCACAGAGCCAATTCCCCAGCCAGCAGATTGTGGTGGACCCAAGGCCACAGTTGGCCAATTTTGCCAAGAGGTGATCATGTAATACAAGATCGAACGCTTTTTTGAAGTCAAAATATACCACATCACTCTTCTCTCCCTTGTCCAGGTGATAGGTCACCTGGTCATAAAGCGAAATAAGATTGGTCCAGCAAGACCTACCCTGTACAAACCTATGTTGGCTATCCCACAGGATGTTCCCCATTGTCCAGTCCATTAAGAACGGCCTCTTTGGTGATTTTTTCTAAGACATTCCCCGGGATAGAGGTCAGGCTGATGGGCCTGTAGTTTGCCAGATCCACTTTCCTCCCCTTCTTGAAGATAGGCACCACATTGGCCTTCTTCCAACCTTCAGGCACTTCACCAGAGTGCCAAGAGTTCACGAAGATCTGGGGCAGGGGCAGGGGCAGGGGCAAGGGCAGGGCCAGGGCCAGGGGCTGAGCTATGATGCTAGGCAGCTTCTTGAGTACCCTGGGGTGTAGATTGTTCGGGCTGGTTGACTTGAAGGTATCCAGCCTCTCAAGGTGTTCCTTCACAAGGTTAGCATTGATGGAGGGCAAGGAATCTCCCTCACCTGGGCTTCCCTGTCCCATAATAGGCAGGGGCCTCCCATGGGACTGATAAAAGACCGATGCAAAGTACCCAGTTAGTAGGTTGGCTTTTTCCCGGGCGTTGGTTGTCAGTTGTCCCTTCCAGTTTAGCAGGGGTCCAATGTTGCCTTTGCTTTTCCTCCAGCTCCCCACATATCTAAAAAAGGACTTTTTATTATCCTTGATACTTGTAGCTAGTTGGAGTTCAGTCACAGCCTTGGCTTTCCTTGTTCACTCCCTGCAGGTCCAGACCATTGTGGAATATTCCTCCTTGGAGGTGGATCCTGTCCTCCATCCTTTGTAGGTCTTTCTTTTTAGCCACAGGAGGTCCACTAGTTCCCAGGGGGGATGCTGTGCCCTTTTTCTGCCTTTCCTCCAAGATGGAATAGAATTAGCTTGTGCATCAAGGATCACTCCCTTAATGAACAACCACTTGTCCTGAACTCCCCTCCCCTTTGGGTCATGGTCCCTTACAGCTTCACCGACAAGCCTCCCAAGCTTGTCAAAGTCAGCTTTCCTGAAGTCGAGGACTTCTGTCTTGCTAGCTTTACAGCAGATGGTGAAGGTGATCAGCTCATGGTTGTTGTCACCCAGCTTCCCATCAATTGTTAGGTCACCAATTAGGTCATCCCCGGTTCCCAGTACCAGGGCGAGCAGCGCTTTACCTCTCATTGGCCTGTAGACTTCTTGTGTCAGATAGAGGTCATCCGCAAATGAGAGGAAGCTTTGTGACTGCTCAGATTTAGCCGAGCGCTGTTACCATGCGATGTCTGGGTAGTTGAAGTCTCCCATAATAACCATGGACCAGGAGCATGCGGCCTCAGCCAATTCCCTGGCAAATTCCTGGTCAAGCTCTTGACTTTGGGTGGGAGGTCTGTACCATTGTGCCCCTTGTGCTGTGTTCACCACGGATTTTAACACAGAGGGTCTCCAGACATCCACCCTGGTCGCCAATATCAGCTTGCAGGGATGCGTAGCTCTCCTTGACATAGACAGCTACACCCCCGCCCCTTTTGTCCACTCAATCTCTCCTGTACAGGGTATAGCTGTCTATACCCATAGTCCAGTCATGGGTGGAGTCCCACCAGGTCTCCATTATCCCCATGACATTGTAATTATTTGTGTTAAGCAGAAGGACAAGTTCCTCCTATTTGTTCTCCAAGCTCCTGGCATTTGTGTAAAGGCAGGTAAGCATCCCCTTTGGGTCCCCAGCCTTGCCCACAGATTGTACCAGGGCTAGGGCAAGGGTGGGCTCCCTTAAGTGCCTTGACCTGCTGGCTTTGCAAGGGTTGCTTAGTGGGCCAGCAGTGGTGGTGGGCTTAGTTTAAAGCCTGGTGGAGCAGGTCATTCAGTCTGGCTGAGAAGAGCCTCCTCCCCAGCGGAGAGGTGGAGGCTATCCCTTCCCAGCAGCTCACTGCTTCTCTCACCAAATAGCAGACTGTGGTCACAGAAGCCAAAGCCTTCCCAATGACACCAACACCGCAGTCTGACACAGTCTTAACCACCTGAATCCTCCTCTCCATCCTCAGCCCATAGCCTGAGACTGGAAGGATCGAAGAAAATACCACCTGTGCCCCCAGATCCTTTAGTCCCGCTCCCAAATCCCTGTAGCACTTCATGACCTGGCTGGGAGTGCTCCAAGCCATGTCTTTGGTGCCCACATGGATAAGGAGCATAGAGTAGTGGTCAGTGGGCTGGAGGAGCTTAGGGATCTTCTCCATAATGTCTCAGATTCAGGCTCCTGGGAAGCAACAGACTCCCCAGGCTAAGGGGTCAGGGTGGCAGATTGTCCCCTCAGTCCCCCTCAGGATGGAGTCTCTCATGACAAACACTTTGCACTTTGTCTTAGGGAGAGTGGGGGCGGTAGCTACAGTTAAGCCTGTGTTGCCTGCAGGAGCTGGCAACTTAGCAGGCTCTGCTGGAGCTGCAAGAGGTTCATATCCATTGCAAAGCTCCAGCGGGGTGGGGACCCTGGTGTAGAGAGCCTTGGGGCCCTTAACCACCTTGGTCCAACCCCTTGGCTGGACAGAAGATGTTACTTTAAAAAGTGTTGTGATATAACCCACAACAAAAAAGAGATTTTTTTTTTAACCTCAGCTTAATCAGAGAAGACTGTTATTCAAATGTATATATGTAATGAGAAGAAAATGTCTAACTGATAGATAATTCTGGTTATGTAACAGCCTTATAATAAGAGTACCAAGGGCAAATAACTAATCTTATATTAAGGTGGAGCTTAGTCAGTTGTTGAAAAGGCTACGATCCAATTCCTATAATAGGATATCCTAGCTCTTGGGTCTGGCCCTTGCTTTCTCCTTTTATACAAACCAACAATTTAAAAATGTTAAGATAGTTAATGCATTTAATTGCTTGCACTGAAGAAATATAGATAGAGAAAACACTTTTTTAGGCTAAGGACAGACATTCAAAAAGCTAGAGCCTGAATTGATTCAACCTATGCAGGGTAGTCTAACATGCCTAGACTGAACTGATTTGTACCAGTACAGACATTCCCTCTGCACTGAGAAAATGTGGGCACATGCCTACAGTTGCTTAGGCCAGAAGCCAGGGGGTTCTACAGTGCGCCTTCAGCTGCAGAGAAGCTGTGCTGGGGACACCTAGCTAGCCTGGGCTGGACTCACCAGAGTAGGGTTTAATTCCCCCCTCCTTGTCCCACCAGCAGGGACCTGAGCCAGGTCTGCCAAGCACTCCCCCCTCCCCCCCCCCCACTGCTGCAGAAGCAGGTTGGCATGGCCCCTGAAGCAGAGGGGGCAGGGAGCAGCAGTTATTCTCCTCTCTACCCCTATGGCCCTTAGGGGACTGCAGCCATGTCTACCCACCCCAACCACTGCCATTGCTGCTCACTCCCTTCTTGGGGCAACCAGTGAAATAAGCCTCCCTCACCAGATGCCAGAGGGAGGGGGAATAACCTCTGCCCCTGCCCCTCACCTAAGGGACTCTGCCAGCCAGCATGTGCCTTCTCCCTCACCTGGCCATCAGTGGCAAGGCGGCAGGGCCCTTGATGGGGGCAGCAGCCCGTGTCAGTGTCGAGGAGTATGAGCCCCCTCCTGGTGTGCAGGAACAAACCATCCCAATGTGCAGGAAGACTAGCAAGTATGGCAGAAGACCAGCTTGGCTTATCAGGGAATCCTTCAGTGAACTAAATCACAAAAAGAAAGCTTATAAGAAGTGAAAAATTGGACAAATAACTAGGGAAGAATATAAGAGCACTGCTTGGGCATGCGGGGATGAAGTCAGGAAGGCCAACACGCAATTGGAGTTGCAGCTAGCAAGGGATGTGAAGGTAACACAAAGGGTTTCTACAAGTATGTTGATAGCAAGAGGGTCAGGGACAGTGTTGGTCCCTTCCTGAATGAGAGAGGCAAACTTATGACAGAGGATACAGAAAAAGCTGAAGTGCTCAGTGCCTTTTTTTGCCTCAATTTCATAGGCAAGGTCAGCTCCCAGATTACTGCTCTGGGCAGCACAGTTTGGGGAGGAGGTGAGCAGCCAACAGCAGGGAAAGAACATGTGAGGGACAACTTTAAAAAGCTCGACATGTGCAAGTCCATGGGGCCAGATGGGATCCACCCAATGGTGCTGAGGGAGCTGGCTGATGTGATTGCCAGTGGACATCATCTTTGAAAACTCATGGCAATCATGAGAGGTGCTGGATGATTAGAAAACGACAAACTTAGTGCCCTTATTTAAGAAAGTGAAAAAGGAGGATCCAGGGAACTACAGAACAGTCAGCCTCACCATAGTCCCTGGAAAAATCACAAGGTACATCCTCAAGGAATCCATTTCTTAGCACTTGGAGAAGAAAAAAGTGATTAGGAACAGTCAGCATGTACTCACCAGGGAAAAGTCATGGCTGACCAACCTGATTGCCTTCTATGATGAGATGTGGCTCTGTGGATGTGGGGAGACCAGTGGATGTGGTGTACCTTTAGCAAGGCTTTTGATATGACTTCCCACAACATTTTCTCAGGAAAGATAAGGAAGTATGGGCTGGATGAATGGACTGTAAGGTGGACAGAAAACTGTCTGGAACATAGGTCTCAGAAGGTTGTAATCAACAGCATGATTTCTAGTTGACAGCTGGCATCAAGTGGAGTGCCCCAAGCAGTTCATCTTGGGGCCAGTTTTGTTCAATGTCTTCATCAACGACCAGGAAGATGGCATAGCGTATACACTCAGCAAGGTTGCAGATTATACCAACCTGGGGAGAGAAGTAGATATGGTGGAAGCACCCAGGGAAGCACCCGGGGAGTATGTTTTGCTCCCTGCTTGGCTGGGACTGATGCATGCTCTCCCTCCCCTGTGGAAGGGGGAAGAGGAAGTAGCAGCACACAATACAGTTTCCTTTACCACCGTAGATTTGTTTTTGCACTTGTAATATTCCCTGGAAGTCCATTCCATTCTTGTACTTTACTCTCAGACACTTCCACAAACCCTTGTCCACACCAATCAGGAAAACCTCAGTTCAACCTTCTGGCAACAATCATGAATTTTAACTAGCACAGTATAGCTCCCAATGTGGTGAAGTTCTTACTCTACTATTATATAGTATAGACATTACCTAAATCTATAATATAGTAACATTGAAAAGCCCCAACCATGATTAGGATACTAATGTGTGAGCTGCTGTACAAATATATAAATATACATAGTCTTTCCCACAAAGAATTGATCATCTAATTAAACGTGCATACGATTTTGCCTATGTTATAGGACTTCAGTGTGTCAAAATGAATGATGAAATTCCAGGATCATTTATTTCAATTACATCTCATTAGCAAAAAACAAATAATATATATTTACAAACATATACATTGACAACATATATATGTAGGGACCTGCCTAAACTGTGGTTATGTGGATTTCATGGAAATCATGAAATCAGGTGATCTCTATGAAGTCCATGGAGAAAAAAAAATCTTACTAAAAATAAAATGCTGGCTGGTGAGAGCTGGCAAGTGGGGTGGAGTGATTGCCCCAAAAGAGCCCTGAGTGCCACAGGCAGCAGCTCAGCTTGGCCGCTCGGTGCACAAGGCAGTGTGTAGCAAGTCTCTGCTGGGGATCCTGAGCTTGGAGCCACAGGAGGTGGCTTGGCTTGGCTTGGTTGTAGTGGTGCACAGGGTGGTGTGTGCAGTGGTCTGGGAGGGAATCAAGCCCTGAGCTGCAGGCGACAGCTTAGACCCCTTTTTTTTCCCTTTTCTGTTGATTCCCTGGCACGATGCCAGGCAGCCGGCTGGGCATACAGGCAACACATGGAGTAGCCTGGAGGGGCTAGAGCCCTGGAGCTACAAGCAGCAGCCCAGTCATTGATGACTCAGTAGTAGGAGTTCTTGCCTGTCATGTGGGAAACGCAGGTTTGATCCCTAGCCAGGGCACCAGAGGGGTGAGCTGCTGGAAAGAGGGAATCCCCACCAGGGAGAAGGTTTCTCCTTACTTCTGGGGTATCTGCACCTTATATTTTGTGAAACCCCATACCTCAAGCTTTTATAGCTGATTTGCCTCTGCTAGATGTATAGGTGCACCTAATCTCTATTGAATCCTCTCTCGCTCTCCAGCACCTATGTCCTACCCCAACCCATTTTTTTCCTTATTAAATTGTATATGGTTAAGTTCCTACTAGTGTCTTGGCTCTACTCTATAGAGAATAGGAGAAGAGCTGCTCCCCATAAGCAGCTACTCCTCCCAAAGTGCACTAGTACCCACTAAATCCCTTCAATTGGAGAGTGGTTACCTCATCTGAGTACCACCCAGGTTACATATACTTAAAAACAACCCTGGTATTATCATACAACAGACTCAGGAGAGTGTGCCATTGTTGTCATAGACAAAATAGCATAGATACAAGAAGTTAAGAGACAACTTCTAACACAGTTTTACAAACTCCTGACCACAGACCCTACGGAAAAATACTGGAGGGAACTATACAAGGTTTTAAAGATACCATGTCAAGAAAGACAGGAGATGATTTATGCCTTCACTTCCTGGGAACTCAGGCCAGGCACCTTTTTCTTATTACCCCCGATCACCAAACTTGGCAACAACCCAAGATGGCTCATTGCATCTGGCATTGGGACCATCACAGGATTTTCTATCTATATTGACTGTATTCTATTCCCTTGTGCTCCTGGAGTTCCCAGGTATTTGAAAGACATCAAAGATTTCCTAAAGATACTAGGCTCCATTAACAAACTTCCTGTAAACACCATATTAGGTACCATGGATGTCACATCTTTGCACACTGAACACTCCCATGAGGACAGAGTGCAAGCCAGAAAGAACATTATCCCCAGTGATAATACTGTTTCTGGTTCCAATGCATTCTCCTGCTTTGTCCTCTCACACAACTATTTCAGATTTTGAGACTCCCTGTATAGCAGTGCCATGGACACACACATCGCCTCCCAATACACCAACAGATTTCTGACAAATCTTGAAGTCCACTTTCTCCTCAGGTCCTGTCTCATCCCCCTAGTATATCTAAGGTATATCAATGACATCATCATCATGTGGACACATGGGAATGAATCTCTAGAAAAATTCCACCAGGACTTGAGTGATCTTCTACCTCTCCACCAAACTGACTTTTGAATACTCACCCAGCATATTCATTTCTTGGACATCACCATGAAATTTTAAAGTGGTCACATCACCTTCACATATCAATAAATCGCTACAACTACCTTCATACCAGCATCTTAAGTACACGATTAGATCTGCAGCCAAGCTCTATATTACAACCATATCTGCTCTGATCCAGCTGACTACATTCCCACACTTACAATATAATCCCAAAGTTGTAGCTATTCAAATCAACAGTCAGACTCAGACCCCACTCTGACCTGCTATAATACCAAACCTCATAAGAAGGGCAACAAAATCCCTCTTATTGTAACCTACAGCCTACAGCTTGAACACCCTGGACACATAATTTATGACCTACAGCCTCTCCTTGAAAATAGCCATCTGAAGGCAGGCTCGGGGGACAAGCCTGTTCTCACTTACAGGCAGACCCCTCAACATCAAAAGACATCTTTCCAGCAATGGGCTACATAACTCCTATGCTCACCAAGGCATCAGTCCTTACTCCCCTAAAAAAATGGAACTTTAAAAACCAATTTGAATGTGAAATTGTGGAGCAAGAAATCAGCTATAGGCTATATTATGTTAAGTACGGTATTAACAGATACTCCAGATTTTTATTTCATTACCTAAACTTGCTTTGATAAGCTTCAGTAACTTTTATTTTAAGAGTGTTTAATACTGAATCTGAATTAAAAATTGCCTTCACTAGGTCAGAAAATTAATGCAAAATAAACTTAATAATTAAAATATAATAAATGCAAAGAGTGCTCAGCAAACAGCCAACTCCTCCCTGCAGCTGACAGCTGACTCCTCCCTGTAGCCAACTCCCCTCTGCAGCTGACAGCCAACTCCTCTCTGCTCTCCATCCTCCAATCTACTCCCTCCTTATCTCTCCCCATGTCTCCACTGTCCTCAGCACCTGGGTATCTCCTCTCCTCCCTCCAATTTCAGTAACATTCCAGCTGCATAAAGCAGCTGCTCCAGAAACATGGCGTCCTTCTTTCTTCTCCCAGTTCCTGCTGGCTCTTGGGTCACACCACCACTGGCTTTATATCCTCATGACAGTGTTCAGTAGGAGTGTGCAAAATGGGCCATATTCAATTCAGATTTGGCCCAAATCAGGGATTCAATTCATTGATTTGGATTACTGTTACCAATTTGATTTGGCCAAATCCAAATCTGAAGATTCAATGTTGATTCAGAGAATCGGTGGTCAGCCGTAGACTCAGATTTAAATGTTTTTTCTACATACCTCGAGGTACCAGGTGCAGCTTATGAACACTGAAATGCTGGGGCAGATGGAGAATCCCACAGAAGCCCAGGGGGGGCCCTCTGTTGCTCAGCCGTGAACTGGAAGTGGACCAGAAGTACTTCTGATACCAGTACTTCTGGTCCACTTCCAAGTCTGCCAGGGAGTGTACTGCGGGGCCTTCCTGCACCCCCCAGAGCAATGATCAGCTTCTGCCCCACCCAGACCCAAGAAGCACCAGTCACTGAGCCAAGAGGGTCCGGGAGGTCCCCTCACGCACTCCCCAGCAGATGTGGAAGTGCACCAGAAGTGCTTCTGGTCCATTTCTGGGTCTGCTGCTGAGTGCACTGGAGAGCCCCCAGTGCTTCTGTGGGATGTTCCACCATCACAGCTGTTGTATGTGAATCTTGTAGTGCTAAAGTGGGGCCATTTCCTTTTCCTTCAACTGCCATTCCATGAAAGCAGATACAGCATGTACAAGACGGCTGGGAGAAGAGAAGTGCTGTGTAAGGTCTACTGATAAGATATAAGACTAGCTGAATCTGGTCAACAGAGGAAACTTGAAAGCAGTACAAGGATTGTTTTTGTAAGATATGATACATCTTGGCAAGAATATATGGAGCATGTAGTCACGAGAGTTAAACCTCGGTGTTCACGCACACAGTGCCATTTGATTGGATAGACTAGTAATTTAGTTAGTAGATGATTGGGTATTTTTATGAGCATGAGCTAATCACGAACTAATGCTGATGTGCTAATAAGGTATAAAATATTATTGCATCTAGTAGGCGGGGTCCCTTTCCAGAGGCACCTCGCTGCAGCGAATAAAGACTCTATATCTGATTCTGGGTGTCTGCTCTGTGTAATCATTGCGCCAGCCTAGAGTGAACTGCACGTGGCTTAAAGAGCATAATTCATAACACAACATTCATGACCCACCTGGTACCTTGAGGTATGTACAAAAAACATTTAAAGCTGTGTCTGTCTGAATTGCCAAATTGTTCCAAATCCCTCCAAATCAATTCAGAGGGTTCTGATTCAATTCAGAGAGATTAAAGAGTCTCCTGATTTGATGCAGATTCAGAGTTTTGGCACTGAATTGGGCTGAATCTCTGCCAAATCAATCCGGGACCACCGTTTCATGCAGCCCTAGTGCTCAGTACCTATGGGATAAGTACAGACAGTCAAAAAGCCTGAGTGAGAATGACTCAATCTATGTGGGTTTCTTAAGCTGCATAGATTGGATCAGGAGAAAACTGAATACATATTTCTCCTTTAGTGGAGTGAAGAAACAGATGCCTGCACTGGCCAAGACCAGAAGCCAGTGGCATTCCTGCACACCTCCCTGCTTGCCAGACATTGCTGAGGGTAGCCAAGCTGGGGCCACCCTTGATTGGCTGAGGGACACATGCCCCCAACCTTCTGATTTCATCACAGACCCTCCCCACACTGAGTCCTAGGTTTCCAGAGCAGATGCCAGGTGTTTGGCAGGCAGGCTACTGATGGCATGGGGGAAACCAGAGCTGGGTGGGGGAGGGAACTGAGGCTTCAGCTCTGTCAGACTACAACCCTTCTGGCCAGAGTTCAGCTCCTGGCTGGAGCAGGCAGAGGTGTATGTAGGGAGCCAACATCGACATTTCTCTTAGGGTCCCCACAGCCCTGGTTGGGCTAGCACAAAACCCAGAGCTGGGGTGGAGGGGGAGGGGAGCCACGATGCATGCTTTCCCCTCTGGGTCTGTACAGCCCAAGTTCAGCCAGCAGGCAGCCTAGAGCTGGCAGAGGAAGTCAAAAGGGACCCCACGGGAAAAATCTGTTTTGGCTTGCACCACACAACCCCCCACCTGCTCTGGGCTGTGTGCTGGCTGAACTGGGGCTGTGCAGATCCTGAAGGAAGGCTCCCTGTTGGCTCCTCCCAAACCTTCAATAGTGTGCTGGCCAAGCCAGGGCTGCATGGACCTGAAGGAAGCATCTATATTGACTCCCCATGCTCCACCCCCACCCCCTGCTCTGGGCTGCTTGCTGCCAAAAGCCAGGAACTACAGCTGAGCAGAGGAGCTGTGCAGGCAGCTCTGTGACGGCCTGGGGGTAGGGCCAGCTAGGCACTGGGCTGAAGCATCACAGCGTGAGCAATGGGCAACCCTGTGAGTGGGGGGGGGAGGTTCAAGGGGCCATGAAGCATGCTGGATTGCTGGGACTGCAAAGTTACTTGAGTTAAGAGGAAATCTGGGACAGAAGTTCCATAGACAAGTTTAACCTAAATCAGTTAAGTCCAACACAGCATCCATCCAGGTTTATCTTAAACTGGGTTTGGCCATTTTGAAACTGGTTTGTGTGCTAAACTTCTGTCACTGGTTTAAACCTGTTTCCGATGTCTGCCCCTAGCCTTAAAAATGAGATATTCTGTTTAACAAAGAATAAAGATGTAATGTTCTACTTCTAAAAAACTAGGAATCCACCTAATTTTTTTTTAAATGAGATTGATTTAAATACCCCCATGAGGCCACTCATATTAAAATTCATAGCACACTTGTCATAATAGCTTCACATTTACATCAAGTCTATGACTTCAGTCATTCTGGTAATAGGATAGCATCACAAGTATTAAACGATGACTGTCCAATTCAGAGCTACTTTAGATCTTTTTCTGAAGTGCATCAGAACTATTTTGCATCAGGAAAGCTGACTGAAAACCTCTGCTTGTGAAATTCTCTCATGGCATTCCCATTTGGGCTAGAAGTGGTTAAATAAGTTCTTTTTCTAGATTATTATACAATTCTGCTTCTAATAACAGTCAAAGTCAAAATATACAGGCATTTGATTATATGATCATTTTAATAGTTGTACATTAGGGCTGTGCAAAGCTTTGGGTGCTGATTCAATTTGGAGGAGATTTGGCCCGATTCGGTGGCCAAATCTCCGAATCTGAATGGAGGGGGGCAGCCATGGGGGCAAGTGGGAGAAGGGGGCTCAGGGGGCTCATAGCAGAGCCCCCACATGAGGCAGTGCAGGGCAGCGGGGATTACCCCTCCACTGGGCAGCATCCAGTGAGTCAGGGCTTTTTTGTCAAATTTCTGGGAGCTAGGGCTGGGTGGGGCAGCCATTTAGAGCACATGGGGGATGACACCTGTGTGATTCATAGATTCAGCTGAATCAACAGCAGCCAAATCTCCAAATTGGATTCAGTCTAACCAATTTGGGACAGTGAGTCAAATCACTGAATTGAATTATTGTCCCTCAAATCGGCCAAATCCAAATCCAAAGTGAATACTACCTGGTTTGCACAGGCCTATTGTACAAAGCTGTAGATTACTTTATATTTAGCACTTGGAAGTGGAGTGATTTTGAGCATGTTATGTTCCTGTTGTTCTAAAGACAAAGTACAGCATATTCTTTTAGTAAGACGTAGAGATGACCCTTTTTTAAGGCAACAGCTCCCTCCTGCCAGTTATTTATATATTTGCCTTCAATGGAAAGTATTCCAGTTATGTAAATTAGTCAGAATGTTTTGTTGTTATTTTTATTTCAGTGTTACCTACATAGTGGAGGATCTCCCGAGGGTAGGGATTACAAATCATGACCAAAATAACAGAAAACAGAAGTTTCTTTTTCTCATTATAATGTCCCTATTTTCATTCTTAAAACAAAATGGAGAGATGAAAAGGAAAAAAGGTAAGACAAAATGACAGCCTCAAAATACATTGTCTTGTTGATACTGCAGAAATTAGTATTTTATTCCTAATTCAGACCCTTGCTTGCTGGGTGACCTTGGACAATTCATTTCACCTTTCTGTGCCTCAGCTTCCTGGTCTGTATATTTTCTTTGTAAAGTGCTTTGAGATACATGGATCAAATATGTTGCATAAGATCTACATATTATTTTATGTCATGGCATTTTTTGTAAACTTATCTTTAATCATCAGCAGGGTGAATCTTTGTAGGTAACCAATTTGAATAATAATGGGAATCAACATCTTTTGGGACCTAGCTTTTGATCTGCTGAGTTTGAAGATTTTTCAATATCAGTAATAAAGGAGACCAAAAGCAGAGTCCCTAACTCTCTGAAACAGGAAGATATGAATCGAATAAGCCTTAAAAGTAATAGTAATACTGAGACAGCCTGCAAGACAGTCTGGCTGTGTGATCAAAGTGCTGAAATACATTCAACAACTGAAGAAATACCATGAAATCTGGTGTAACAAAAGTACTAGAAGTTAAGCAAAAGTTAAAATCCTTACAAATAAGAAGCTCAGTGAACCAGCTGTGTAAAGTCAGAAAATAAATGTGCTCATTATTCCAGCTCCATAGATCCATACTCTTGGGTTATAAAAAAATGTACACAAAGCTCACAAGTATTCTAGATAGTTCAAACTTTTGAACCATTTCTCCGGAGACCTGTCCAGGGCAAACACATTGGGAGGAAGTAGGTATACATTTCTATAGCTTCCTATTATCAGTTTTTCATAGTTCCAACTAAACAATCCTTGAAAAAGCTCAGCTTTAGACAATGGGATGTGAGGTTACTATGGACTTATAAAAAACTACCCCCAGTAGAAAATATTAATTTACAATCACATGTCCTTTGTTTCAATGCAACTATCCACTGGCCTACACTTTTTGAGTTTGTACAATTTAATGTATATCCATGACATGACATTAATAGACACATATAATTAACATATGCACATTAGCTGAAGTATATATATATCTATTATACTTATGCATACACACAAACCCAGTTACATAAAAATTTAGAGAAAAATAGTATTATTTAAGATACTACGAAAAATAACTCATTAATGTAATGATAGTGTCTGTGTATGTGTGTGTGTGAGCTTGTATGTTTCACATATATTTTGATCATTGTTTCCACAAAGGACCTCCTACCAGACACTCTGAAATTGTACACAATTTCATTTCAACAGCAGTTTTCTGCCTCTTTTCATGAATCTCAGTTCTGATACATTGCTACATTAACTTAAATCTCTTATTTTTAAAAGGTATCAAGCCCAATGTTAACACAGATATCTCCCAGAAACATCTATCCCCATTGTTACTATGATGTATCCTGAACAAAAGGTAATCCTCCTCCCTCCCCCAACCGTAAAAGAAAAACCAAAACCAAAAAAAACCCCAAAAACATTATGGTCAGGGGAACTAGCACTAAAGGAGTCCATTCACTTCTGAGTAAGATACAACATTTTGCAGGGGGAACATCATGTTAGACTATGTATAGAGTTTACCCAAAATTATAGAGCTTTCGTGTGTGACTAAAGAAATGAAAGCTTGTGTGCGCTAGATAAATGGAAACCTGAAAAAGGATTTATTACTACTCTGACCAATTTCAGGAATACACTATTTTAGTAGTTATAACCCTCTGAAGAAAAAAAAAAGCGGGGTACTTACTTTACAGTTACTATAGTGCTATTAGTTGAATTATCTACATGAATTCAACTTCTGCTATGGATCTATCCCATGAAAATGTGATAACATTGTTTTTGGCCACTGGTGTCCTTTGGTGCCAAGCCTATACTCTGGATTTTCTTGTACACTCGCTCCAAACTCATAAAGGACAGATAGGACCCAATCATCCTTCAGTACTTTGTACATACAGACTTCAGGTAATATAGAACTCCACAGACACAGGAAAAAAGCTAGTGGATAAGTAACTGCTTTCTTTTTTGAGCAATTGCCCACATAGATCTCACTTCTAGGCCAGGTACAGACATTACACTTTTACTGGTATAAGTGACTGGAAACTGGTCTATACCTGTAATAGAACAGAAGTTAGGCACACATAGACTAGTTTAAAAATGGCAGAACCCAGTCTAAGATTTGTACCCCCACCAAAGGACAAATGTGTGTTCTGTTCACTACTGATCTAAGTTACTTACAGAAAACCACATAACTTGGATTTTACCTCAGGCTTTTTGAATGGCTGTACCTAAGTCACTAGAAAGCAGTGACCCCATAACCAGGAGGTAGGCATCAGGAATCCTGTTGAAATAGTGAAAGCAGGACAGATCTAACAAAGTGGACATCTGATTTGGAGACCATAGGTAATTTTCAGAGTCTTTGAGTAGACACTTCCTGATACTTCACTATCTGTAAATGCTGCAAACAGCCTAGGGTCTTGTTCTTTTGAAATAATATGAATAAATCTTCCCCACATCAAGAGTATGTAATTGGGTTCCCTTTAATTAGACTAGGGCTCAGGAAAGAACTGTCAGATTAAATCACCTAATTTAAATTAAAATCTGAAGCAATCTGTGGCAAAAACTTAGAGCATGACTAAAGTGCAATTCTAACTTTTCAGAATACTATGCAATGTGGACAAACTATGAGCTGTAATAATAAGGTCAGTTTCATAGATAGATGAAAATTAAGAAAAAAGATTATGTACCAAAGATATTACATTTTGTATTTTCTCATACATCTGTTCAGTTTTCAAAGACTGCATATAAGATGAAGACCTCCACTGCTTTTAAGGATGATAAAATCTCAAGAATAGAAGCCCATACCTTGAAAATATTTCTTCTAATAATATTCGCTCTTGAGAGAGATCCATGAAAAAGGATTATGAATGCAGTAGAACTGAAAGGCATAGCCCTTCCCCACAATTTCCAATACTCACTTGCCTGTGGTAACAATTTTCAAAGAATCCTGTATGCACATTGGTAGTTGAAGATTAATATTCTCCTGCAAGACTGGATCTTTGAAGTGAGACAACAACCTGTCTTGGGCAATCTATATTTTAAGTCAGGACAAGATTAGGCACAGGCACACACACGCACACATCTGGGTTGTGTACACAATACCAGGATTTTGGAAAAATAGATTTCTTTCTATCAACTTATATTTTCATACCTTTCTTCCTTCATAACAACTGTTTTACAGAGTGGTTCTTTGCTACCTCTATTTACAAACTAGAAGTTGTACTGAATTGGGTTCACTAGAAAGAAGAGGAAGAAGCCAAACCAGTATTTAAAAGAATTTTGATGCCTGGCAGTTGGATATTGTATGCTGTTGAACATGCATGTAAAATCTCTGCAAAATGATTAGACAAGATATCTTCAACTCTAGTCTCTTTATGATGCACCTCTGTCTTCTGAATTCTTACTTTTTCCTTTGGATAAGTAGCTATTAACTGATTGATGTCTGATTAACAAGCAGGTCTCACATGAGGGTCTAGTACAATATTGTTTAACATTTTTAGTAATGATTCAGGTGGAACAATAGGGAATGAATTGATCAAATTGGTAGAAAATACAAAACTAGGAGGGGTTAAAATACTTTAGAGGATAGGATTAAAATTCAAAGGGATAATTGGAAAACTAAACTGCATGACAAACTGAAATTGAACAAAGACAAATGTAAAGGGAAGGAGAAAAAAAAGTGAAAATACAAGATGGGAGCTATCTGACTTGGCAATAGGACTGCCAAGAGGGATCTGGGGGTTAGAATGATCCTCTCACAAAAACAGGGGGAGGGAGAGGGAACAAATATTTTTCAGCTGCATTATGTGGCAACTGTCAATCCTCCTGGATCATAGTGTATGCATGGGGGCCATCAAGACCTTTGATGCATACGCTTGGGCACAAATCTTTGGAGGAGCAGAGGCTGTGTAGACCTTCCATCCTCCCTTTAGGCTGCTGAGACAGAATCAAAAGACCAGAGTGAGTCCAGATGTTTGGTGCCCCCATGGCTGTGGCTGTATAAGTGTCTGGGAATCAAACCAAGGTTTCCAGTGTGGTAGACAAGGATTCTGCCACTGAACCACAGAGGACTTCTTCAGCTGCATTAACAAAAGTGTTGTACACAAGATGAGACAGGTGATAGTATTCTATTTAGTGCTAGTTTGGCAGTAGCTGGAGTGGCTTTTTCTGTCTGAGGCAAAACATTTGAAGAAGGATATAAAGGCATTAGGGAGGAGTGGCAAAATGACAAAGATGATATAGGAGTTGGATACAGGCCATATCAGGAAAGGTTGAAGGAACTAGATACGTTTAGTTTGATGAAAAGATTAATGGGTACAGGGGAATGATATAATACTGACTTGCAAACGTTTCAAAGGTTACCATAAAGAAGAAGGAGAACAACTATTCTCCTTTGTAACACAGGACAAGACTTGAGGGAAAGATTTTAAAGTACAGGAAAGGAGACTTGGGTTAATCAAACCTAATTAAATTATGTTTTTCTTGCAGTGATTGAAAATGTATGTGTCTAATTTTGAACTCTTTCTTGTTTCCATATACATAACTACCATTCGTTGTTTGCACGTGCTGAAGCCATTAACAGAACTTTTTCCAGCCTCAGTATTGGTGTTGCTCAGTAACATCAACCCAGATAACAGAGCCCAAAGAGAAAGACTTATACTATAAGGCAGGGGCCAGCAACCTATGGGCTGGATTTGGCCTGGATAGTTCCAAACTAGCATACTGGAATCAGGCAGCACAAAGGTGTGCCACACCACAGGTCTCCCCTGCAGTATTCCCCTCTGCCAGCCTCTCTGTTGCTCTCTGGATTGAGCTCTCCAGCTCATGGTGGCAAAAGTTTGTCAATCCCTGCCATTATTTAATCCATTTTATGCTGAGCATGAAGTAAAACAGGGCTGTCTAACTTTGGTGTGGTCAGGGTTACATAAGTCACTAGCATGCCATCACTGGGCTTCATGCCACGTGGACCATATGCTTCAGGGGAAGCCCATCCAGAATCCCATCCCACTACAAGAGCTCCACCAGGAGCACAAAACTTCCTGTCCCCTGCGCAGCATGGAATCCTCCATCCCCTAGTCCTCCCCTGCTACAAGTTTTAACCATATACATAGATTTATGCTTTTGTTGAACCTGCCTTTAATTCTAGCCACCCCTACTGCGAGCAGATAAGCACCAAGTAAAGATCTAGACTACCACGCTGTTTCAATGCCAAGTTCCACCTCTCTTACAAGTAGGTTCTGACCCAGCTCTCTCAAATTCCAAAAGGACTGGCTGGTAAATGAGTCATTGTGGTAAAAAGAGAGGAAGTTCTTGATAAGAAATGGAGGGCCAAGTGGACTTCATTGCATCCACCAGCACAATAGCAATGGCATTTTAAGATTAATGTTGTTATTAGAATGGTCATTTTGCATCTGCAGGCAAATTAACCTGTTCTTCTTTTTATATAAGGCTTTTAGAGTTTTATGAATGTATCACAGTCAGTTTGGCCCATAGCTGCCTGCCATTTGGCATACCAGTCAAAGATTTGTATATATGAGACAAGCATCCAACAGTGCAGTTACCCAGAAGGGAATGTTGGCTACTGCTACATGACTACACCCCATGGATCAATAAGATGCAGATCAACCTAACCTGTGAAAAACTGCCCTCTAGAAACTGTGACATAAAAAGCAGCAAGGTGACATTACCAGGTTGGTCAGGAATAATTTATTTGCTTCTAGTTGTGGGTCTGAGGCAAAACCTCAGTAGGGTAATATTGAGCTTTGAATTTAATTTTTTTTATGTTTACATCACTTTATAAATAAGGTATTTATTGCATTTTCAAATAAAGAAAATGAGAACAAACAATAAGATTGTAACTGGAACTAGTGCCTGAACAGGGAGATAAGGGGATTAAGGAGGTTACATAAGATGCAATATCTGGAGACTTACAAGAGTGGACAGGTTCAGTGTTTTCTCTCTTCTTTCTATGAAATGGCGGGGGGGGGGGCGGAATGGGGGCAGTGCCTGGATGAGAAATGGGCAGGGCTTTCACCCATGCACTCAGAGAAGTATAGATTAACTCCTTCAGAAAGTGGGGGTTGTTAACTGCTATAATATAGGCTATCAACAATCTACAGTTGTTTCAGACTACGCTGGGATGGGTCATCACTAATATGGGTGTCTCGGAGGCACAAGGCTGCCCAAAGGGACAATCAAGGAGGCACATCTTCCACATGGTCTTAAACTGACTATAAAGATAAAAATGGTTGATTTGCTTATAACTTTTGTTGAAAAGTGGATCTATAACATTTAGATTTTTTCAGTTTTTTTGTAATGAGTGCAGCTGATTCTTTTCTAAAAACAAAAAAGCATAGTCACTTTGGGCTGCTGACACGCATGGAAAAAAAATGCTTTACCAGAAGAAGCAGCACATTAGTTCAACCTGGTTCTGCAGCATCTGTATAGATTGGGTGCTTCAGCAGCGCTTTTTGGTGATTTTATCTAATGGCTGATTCAATCAGATGTTAGATAAAAGCACAAAAAAGCCCCACTAAAGTGCCCAATCTATACAGACTTTGGGGGAGCCACACCCAACTAACGCAAGACCTCTTTTGGTCAAGTGCTGGGGTCTACACAGGGCCATGCAGAGTTTAAAGTGAAGTGCCATGGCGGAGGGGAAGCGGAGGGGAAAGTTTACCTCTGTGAACAGCCATAAAGGTGTATTTTTTACTAATAGAGTATACTTCATGAAAAAACCCAAAATAGTTAGCAGCTGGATTAAGTATTCAGTTGAGGGGAAGAATAAGGATCAAAATGGCCATCTAGATAGGTTTAAACCATGATTTAGAAGATATTGTTACGTTTCCTTTATGTTCAGAGAAGTTAACAGCAACCTGCAAAAATAAAGTGTCAGTAACTAGGCACAAACAGGGCACGTCCACACATGCAAGAATGTGCGCTTGCAGCAGCTCAAATAGAAGTGGTGTAAATTTGAGCTGGGGCTTTTTGCCTCAGCGCACGTGCTTGGACATGCACTTTGTTGTGGAGCAAATTGTGCCACTTGGGGCAAAATAACCCTGCCTAGCTCCTCCCAGATCTGCAGCCAGAGGAAGCAATAGCCCAGGGCCAGCACCTGTGCTGTCCCCAGCAGTATAAAAACCCAGTCTAGCAAGTAGCTCAGGGCAACTCGCTCTCAGGAGCTTCTGGGGCCCAGCCAGTTGGTACCTGGGGACACTACCCCTTGTGCCAGCTGGACTGCTGAAGCAGCCCTGAGAGTTCCCTGTACCATATACCCACTACAGCAGTCTGGCAGTGAGGGCTGCTGCTTGGCTGTGACTTCCTATGCACCTGCCAGACCCAGATGGGGACTGCACAGTCAGTAGAGGCATCTGCCCCTCTGGGCCAGCTGCCAGTGGGCTGTGGCTTGCAGGATTGGCCACTGTGCGGCACTACTGCCACTTGTGCCCCCTGCCCAGCCATCTGGGCAGCTATTACCCAAAATATGTTCTGGGTGTGGTGGCCTGCTTTGAACTGTCAAAGAATGTCCTCCTGGCCCCAGCTGGCCAGGAGGTCAGCCACAGCCAGCTGGGTCCAAGGTGCCAGCTCTGAGCAGGGAGGGTCCCAGCAGGAATTCTGGTGTTCCCTATTGGGAAACAGAAAAATCCCTGATAAAAAAAATTCTAAAGTCACTCTGTAAAATATCCCAAAATCCATGTTCCTCCACAAGTAAAACAAAAGACCACTACAGAGAGACATATACAGCAATCAGTTGGACAATGTTTTATTGATATATCTACAATGTTAAAGAAAGTCTCTTATCATGCTAATAAAGTGAACTCTAAATACATGTTTCATTAATATATATTTGGCTGCCCTCCCATAGGGCCGATGGTACCCACACATGAGCTATGGCCCCCCAACAGGGGGTTCAGTCCCCACACAAGGACTATGGCCCCCATACAATGAGCCAAATGGCCCCCTTAGGGGCTACCACCCCCTATGCAAGGCCAACATGCCCCAGCCCAGCCCGCCCAATTGCTGCCCCACCTGGCCCCATACCCCACCAGTTGCTGCAGCCCCAATGGCTGCTCCACCCAGCCTCACCCCCCCAACTTGCACCCCCAGGCCCCCATGGCTACCCCCACAACCCCAGGCACTGTCACTTAAAAAAACAAACAGAAAAAAAAAAGACAAAAGTTTCTACTTACCTTAAAAGCAAGGTTGGGGGGGGGGTGGCTCTGGAGCCTCCTGGCAGAGCCCTCTGGGGCAGCACAGGGCAGCAGGGCCCAGGCTGGGGCTGTCCCTTTGCCCGGCACTGTGCAGGCAAGGCCCCAGTCAGACAAACTGCAGCTCCAACTGCTGGTAAGTCCCAGGTTGGTTTTTTTTGGGGTGGGGTGGGGTGGCAGGCATCAGGGAGGCTTGGGGAGCTGGGGCTGGGCAGGGCAGAATTTGGCGGGGTCTCGGGGTCGGGCAGGGAAGTGATCAGGGGTGTTGGGGCAGGCAGCAGTGGGGCTGAGCAGGGCAGGAATTGGGGAGCTGGGGGAGCAGGTCTGGCAGGGTCCCCTCCACATTCCCCTTCCCCCTCCTCCAGCCCCCCAACCCCTTACTCAACAGCACTGGAGGCCTGGTGCTGAACACATGGCTCAGCCGGCTGTGAATTTCAGCACCAGGGCAAGGGGCCAATCATAGAGACGATCTGGCAGCCAGAGCATCTCTGGGGAGGACCCAGCCTCCGGTTGCCTGTTCCAGGCAAACTTGCAGCACAGGACATATTTTTTCATTCCCGCATGTGCCTCTTGCCCTGCCTCAAAGGAGTTTGAGGCAGGGCAAGAGTCACATGCGCACTCATCTGGATGCACCCACAGAGATTATACAAAGTTCTATATGTCCACTGGCAGAGATCATTTACTCAGATTGTGCAAGATTATACAGGGTTAATCAAACTGTTCTTTCCATATCTAGACAAATTATTTCTATAAATAAAAATTATAGTTGATGGGATTTTGGTATACCATTAGAAGATAGTAGGAGACATTCCCATGGTTTGAATTTATGGGGATAACAGTCTCATTTGAGCCCCACCCTACTCAGATCTTGTAAAACTAGGTAATGGAGAGAAAAATAAAACTGCATGATAATATGATGTAAATCAGCATCTTAAAGCAAAGTTCAGACACAGGATGGACTCTGTAGGGTGGCAAACTGATAATTCCTATAGAAATGGATTTAGGAGAAAGCATGCAAGAAATTTCAGTGAGAAAAAAGACAGCATTCACAGGGTGATTTGTAAAATATGAGCTGCAATATGCTAAAAATAGTTAACAGTTGTTTTTAATTATACAGGTGACTCATGTTTTAATGAACTTCTGCTACAGCATTAGGAAGTTAATATTTAAAGAATATTTAAGAAAGATCCCTTATTCAAAATTCCTTTTTGAAATTGCAACTGAAGTCTCAGGAGAAACCACAACCGTACACATGTTCAGGCTTTTTTCTCAAGAGTAAAAAAGGCCACTCCAAGAGAAAAATAACCTGGGATCAGCCAGGGTTAAGTCACTCCTGGAAGCGTTTCTCTTGGGAGAGTGAATGTCTGCACATTCAGTGGCTTCTTGCAGAACAGAACATTGAATGTACAAGGAATGTCTGTACTAGTGTGGCTTCTCTTGGCACCCCACTTCCTTTGCACCTTCCCTTCCCCAGCAGGAAGCAGACTATGTCTCCTACACATCTCCATATTGTGCTGCAGGGAATCACAGGATGAGTCTGGTCAACCAATCAGGGCTGCCCTAAGGATTGCTGCCATCTGTCAGCAGGCATACTAAGGGAGCCTGGAGAGTATGTTAAGATGTGTGCACAAGTACTCTCCCATTCCTCCCTTCCCCCTGACCCAATTTCAGCACTGCAAGCTCCATTCTTCAGGGCCTTAGCATTCAGATGCCTGTACAAGCAACTTTCTCTACCTGGAGAACAAACCTGGGAGAATTCTTCCAGGTTATCTGAATGTGTATACACAGCCTGAGTTATTTTTATGAATGAAGTTCTCCTGCTTATAAAGTATTCTTTGTAGCATAGTAGATAGTTAAATTAGATTTTAAAAAATTAGTTTATGGATAAAAAAGGAAAAACCTGAGACACAAAAACCTCAAATCTGAGAAAAAATATATCACCAGATCGTTAGACACAGGGGTTGCAGTGGATATAATCTTCCTGGACTTCCGGAAGGCTTTTGACACTGTCTCTCACCCCGTTCTCATTAAGAAACTGGGGGGCTGTGGTGTAGA
>NW_017728886.1:217870705-217876200 GCF_001723895.1 Crocodylus porosus | reverse complement strand
AGGGTAGATTTAGGCTAGATATAAGGAGGCGCTACTTCACAGTCAGGGCGGCTAGGGTCTGGAACCAGCTTCCAAGAGAAGTGGTGCAGGCTCCTACCCTGGGGGTGTTTAAGAGGAGGTTAGATGAACATCTTGCTGGGGTCATTTGACCCCAGTATTTTTTCCTGCCATGGCAGGGGGTCGGACTAGATGATCTGCTCAGGTCCCTTCCGACCCTACAAACTATGAAACTATTAAACTATATAAGATGCATTTAAAAAGAAATTCTTACTGACTTATTTTCCTCCAATACAAATCAGTGTTTGATTTAAAAAGTAAAAACTACTTTATATCACAGCCCTTCAACTATAATGCACCTTTTCGTTAGCCTGTAATCTTAATTTAAAAAAAGTAAAAATATTACAGCTAATCTCTATAATTTTTTTTCTTTGCAGTGTATTCTTTTTTCAACTACTGCCCTAGTGAATGAGTTCCCATTCTTTTTTACACCACTCACTACATCTAAATACTTCTCCTGTAATTGCTCAAATAATTCTTCTTTATGTTGAATCTTAGTCATCTAAAAAATTATTTAAATTAGTTACTAGTTCATTTTTATTTTCTTAAAATGTAATGTACACAAAATGTACAAACCTTGTACTGCAAAGTGTGTTCTAGTTTTCATGTTACTAGATATTTTATTTTAGTTTAAATAGAATAGTGGGTTTCTTTGTTTTGTATCTTTTTGCTGTATATAGTCCTCTTCTATATGTTGCATCTCTGGCCATCTCCTCTCTGGCTACACGCAGACCCCCGGCAGTGCTCTATACGTGTGGTTTTTATTTAAAACTCTACCCTGTTGTTTATTATAAAATAAGGGTATGGGGTTCAGTCATGTAAGCAAGGGGATCAGACCCCTAGCCTGATGGGCTGAACTGGGCAGTGTTATTTTTAAGTTAATTGACTAAGAAAGAAGCTAAACCAGGGCAAGCCCTGATTGGAAAAGCTGGAACGATATCATGCCAAGGTATACAAGATCTC
Source organism: Crocodylus porosus (assembly GCF_001723895.1). Classification (NCBI taxonomy): domain Eukaryota; kingdom Metazoa; phylum Chordata; order Crocodylia; family Crocodylidae; genus Crocodylus; species Crocodylus porosus. The sequence goes on along the minus strand of NW_017728886.1, from coordinate 217,875,180 downwards.
TCAGCTCAGCCCTCTCTCTCTTGGGGCTCTGGAGGGCTGTACAGCTGAGGGCCAGCTGGGGAGAACTGCTCCCCATGGTGGGTCCCCCCCCCTTAACTAGAGAAATGAGTTGGAGATAAATGAAAGCGAAATCTCCGGTACAGGGGAGCAAGAAAGTCTCTGAGTCTGGGACTTCTATTTTTTCCCTGTCTTTTCCCCCTTTTTTTTGTTTTTAGGTTTTTAAATGGGATAATACCCTGGGGGTATTAATCCCTGGAACAGATCTGACCAGGGTTGGAGCCTAGCATTTTTGATGGTAGATTTGGGCCAAGATTAAAAGCCTGTCATGCTTTGGCCCGGGGCTGAGAGCCTGGCACATTTAAGTTACTGTTGCAAATTTTTTGGTCTCAGCCTAGCTGTGTGGCTGATCCCCAGTTGTATGACTTGCTGAAAGATTTGGCCAGAATTAAAGGCAGATTTAAACAAAGTTTAAGGCCTGGAGTGGGATTATACCATGGGAGGCATTAATCCCTGGAGCACATTGACCAGGAACTGAGTCCTGGCAATTATTGGCCAGGACAGGCCCAGCCCCTCTCTGTTGTTTTGCAGTTGTGTCTCAATTTAGCTGTATACCTGAGACTAGAAGTCTAGGCCACAGCACAGAATGGCCTAGCTGTCTTTTGTTGCTTAGTCCAGGCCCAGGACAATAGGCCTGGCCCTTTCTTTGAGTTCTTTTGTAGTTTGTTGCCCCAGCAGTGATGGGGATTGGGACTAGGATTTTGGAGTGTGCTGTGTTGACAAAAGCTGCAATTAACCCCTCAAAATCATAGTGGACAGGGAGATTGGTGCCCTACAGCTTACTAGAGAGCAAGGGGCCCCTTGCACCACAGGAAGATGTTCACTGACTAACAGCTCCCTGAGATGCAGCTAACCCCAAGGAGCAGCTCATAGAACTCCCCTGCTGAGTAGCAGGTATAGGGGCGCAGGCCCTTAAAAATAACCCTTTGGGCAAGCCCCCATATCTCAGACTGCCTTGGTATGGGTGGAATCTCCCCAAAAGGGGTGCAAACTAGAGACTATACTTTGTAGTTGATAGAAAGAGTTATGCTGCCATTGTTGAAGCATAACTCACAACTTTAAGAAAACATATATGGGGCAAATGGCAACCTATTGCCACTAAGTTTCTGTGGCAAAGTGGGGCTCTCTGCCTAGCCACAGTGCAAGGTTCCCCACTTGCCTATGGGCATGCTACCCACCTGCCACACCCTGTTGGGAATTAATATGATATTAATTAAGCGGGAGGCTGCCCATTTCTGCCCCGATGCCAGGGGACGCTATCTGCAGCTCTGTATCTCCCCTACACCACAGCCCATGACTCACAGATGACATTCAGTTGTTACAGTGCTCCTGGCCTACCGCTGGAGCAAGCTTAGGCCACGCTATCAGGCCTCAGTCACATTCACATTCATATCACCCACCTCTCACTCAGGCCTCACACACTCCACCCTCTCTCAAAGGGTCTCCTTCATGCATCACCAACTTATACTTCCTTGCTCCCTCTTGGAGCAGGCCCCTTAGGCCATAGTCTTAGCTAGTCCATTCCTTGGGTGGCAGACATACCATCTGTTGGGCCTCTCCCATGACCCTCACTGGGATAGTGGCCAGCCAATTACCCACCCGTGTCTAAGCTTACTCTGGCTCCTTCCAGGGGCAACACTATGTATATAAAAATGTACTTGGTCCTCAGCCCTCTGTTTCTTCTCCCCCTTCACTGGGGCTCCCCCATCTCTACCCCCTCTCTGGGGTTCCACACTGCCCCCTTCACTCGGGGCTACTCATCTCTTCCCCCTTCACTTGGGGCTCTAGATCTTGGCCCCAACTCACTTGGGGCTCCATACCACCCCCTCACTTGGCCCCAACTACGTTACCTCACGGTTCTATCCCTCCACAGGGCTCAGGTGGCCGCAGCCATGCCTGGCCCCACTCTCCCTCCTCAGTCTCCCAGGGTCTTGCACCCCACAGGGCTCAGGTGGCCTTAGCTGTGCTGCCCCCCACCCCAACTACCTCTGATGTTACTTAACCCTAGCCCTTACCTTGGGTTAAGGTGCCCTGACCCACCTTTCACCAAGGTGATCACTGGCCTAGCATTTCCTGGGGGCTCCCTCACAATTTAGAGCTCCACCAGGCCACCCACTCCTGCTGGGGTGCAGTTTTAGGTCATGCCCAGGACCAAGAGCCTCCTATCCATCCCCTACAAGCTCCTCCCTTACCTCCACTATGATAAAATCCAGTCTTGCAGCCAGGCAATGTTGCTACCTGGCCAGCCAGCAGGGAACTGAGCTATTTATATAGGCACCCAGGGATCTAAAATGGCTGCCTCAATCAAGCACCTGCTGGCTGCTTGGCTCTGGTCTTAAAGTGGCAGGCACCCACAGTGCCCTGCCACATATCCTCCCCCTTTAAATGGTACCAGGAGAAGTTTTTCCCAGCTGCTTCTCCAAAACAGGCTCCCCTTGGAGCCTGTGAGAGCCCTCAAGTGGTAAGCCCCTGCAAAGGTGCTCTGCCACATACCTCCCCCCTTAAAATGAGATCTGGGAGGCTTCACTTGGCTGCCTTTCCTGCTGGGCTCTGTGCCAGCCTACTGCAGCCCCTGCTATGTGGCGAGCACCCCAAAAGTGCTCTGCCACAGTTCCAAATACTTCAAATGTAAATAAATTCCTACTTACTTTAGTCCTACAAACTAACTAAAATCTTTAAGACAAAAGTCTATGTCCAGAGAAAAAGTGCATCACCAGAATATAGTATATAATAATTAATCTTAGTTGAAGTATTTCGTTAACACATTTTTTAAAAAGCAAAACAAATTCCATCAATGAATATACAAAGTATCTTAAATGAAACCATGAAAAAATTCCTTTACAAAGTGACAAAATTCCCAGCATTTGAGCAAACATAACTGGCAAACAGAAATAGAAACAGATGGAACCATGGTTTGGTCACTCTATCTAGGCCTTTTCATGCTCTCTGAATGGAAGAATGAATGATTCATCTATGTGCTGTCTCTTTGCTTGTTTCTCATAAACTTTGCACTGAGCCATAGGAAGCCTATAAAAGCCAAGCTCCATAACTTGTTATTCACAACAGCTCAGTAAAGAAGTTTAGTTTAATTATTCCTCACTTTTTAAAATCACTTTTAATGACTTTTTCCATTTTTAAGGCCAGGGATTAAGTCAAATACCAAGAATGGGCAAGTACTCAGCAATTTTGTTCGAAGTTTGAATATAAAGAGAGTCTGTATTTAAATATGTGCATACATATAGAAACATAGAAGAACATAGAAACATAGAACCGGAAGAGACCTGTAAGAACATTAAGTCCAGTCCCCTGCCATGGCCAAGAAGTTGTTGAACTCATCTGAGCCCAATAAGGTGCCTATCCAGCCTCATTTTGAACAACTCCATGAAGGGTGATCACACCACCTCTTCCATGAGCGTGTTCCAGATTGTGGTGACCCTTACAGAAAAGAAGTTCTTATATCTAGCCAGAATTTACTCTCTATTAGTTTATGCCCATTGGTCCTTGTTCTCCCTTGGAGTGCCTTCCTGAAGAGTTGCTCTCCTAGATCCTGGTGCTCACCGCTGATGTACTTGTAGGAGGCTATCAAGTCACCTCTTAGCCTTCTCTTACTCAGGCTGAACAGGCCCATTTCCCAGAGTCTCTCCTTGTAGGAACTATCGTCCATACCACCTCTCAAGCTTATCCATGTCCTTCTTGAAGTGCAGCGCCCAGAACTGGATACAGTACTCCAGCTGAGGCCTCACCAGTGCTGAGTAGAGAGGGACAAGCACCTCCCTGGATCTACTAGCCACACATTGGCTAATGCATGCCAGAGTTCTATTTGCCCTTCTGGCAACCTCATTGCACTGCTGTCTCATATTCACCTGTCAGTTGATCGTGACCTCCAGGTCTCATTCAGATGCTGTACCAGCCAGTGGACCACCACCCATTGTGTAGTTCCAGTGAGGGTTCTGCCTACCCATGTGAAGGACCTTGCATTTATCCCTGTTAAACTTCATTTGATTTTGTCTGCCCAAGATTCCAGAGTGGCAAGGTCATCCTGAATCCTGGCCTGTGTTTCCCCACAGCTTGGTATCATCCATGAACTGAATCATTGAGCTCTTCACCCCATCATCCCAGTCATTAATGAATATATTAAAGAGCACAGGTCTAAGCACAAATCCCTGGGGGACACCACCGGAGATGGCCCTCCAGGACGAGGCCATCCCATCATTTACCACCCCTCTGGGAGCGGCCTCTGAACCAACTGTCCACCCACCTCACTGTAGGCTGGTCCAACCCAGCAGCCCCCAGTTTATTTAAGACTATCTTGTGGGACACAAAATCAAAGGGTTTACTGAAGTCAAAGTAAATTACATCAATCTTGTGTTACTTGTCCAGATGGCTAGTTACCTGGTTGTAGTTTCATAGTTTCATAG
>NW_017728886.1:217866145-217870694 GCF_001723895.1 Crocodylus porosus | reverse complement strand
GGGCTGGTGACAGCTAGGAGGAGGGCGAGTTCCTCCTGCTTCTTCCCCATACTTAGAAGGACACAAGGTTTGTCAGGCATGAGCTACCCTCAACAAAGCCATGCTGGTTACATCGAAACACCCTGTCAGTTACCTGTTTGTCATTGATGGCCTCCTTAGTAAATTTCTCAAAGATTTTACCCAAGACTGAGGTCAGACTGTCTGGTTTTTAGTTTGCAGGGTCATCCCTTTTCCCTTTTTTGAAGAGGCACCACATTGGCCCTCTTCCAGTCATCCAGGACCACTGCTGAGTTCCACAACTCTGCAAACAGCTTGGCCAGTGGAACTGCTATAAGCTGCACCAGTTCTTTCAGGACTCTTGGGTGCAGGTCGCTGGGCCCAGCAGACTTGAAAACCTCCAAGTGTTGTAGGAGATCCCTCGCCTGTTTAGGACTGATTTCATGTGGCCTCCCAATGTGAAAAGCCCCCATTTGATTTCAGAAATGCTGATGCAAAATATGTATTTAGGAGTTCTGCTTTTTCACGGGCATTGACTATGGGCTGTCTCTGAGTATTCAGTAAGGGGCGAACAGTAGAGCCCAATCTTCTTCTTGCTCCCATCTGTAGAAGGACTTTTTGTTGTCTTTTATACCTGTTGCCAGTTTGATCTCTAGGCCTGCCTAACCTTCCATGTTCTGTATCTGCAGGCCCTGGTGATACAGATGTATTCCTCTCTGGTTGCTGGTCCTTTCTTCCAGTGCTTGTATGTTTCTTTTTTATTTTTTCAGCAGCTCACTAACGTCCTGGTTGAACAAAGCACGTCTCTTGGCTCCTTTCCCACCTTTTGTCCGCATGCAGATGGTCTGTTTTTGAGCTTCAAGGATTTCCTCCTTAACTCCCAAATTATCCAGTTGCTGATTTCAAAGGGCTAGCCTCTTGAGTTTGCCAAAATCTGCTTTCTTGAAATCCAGGACTTCTGTTCTGCTGATTTCCCAGTCTTATGGTGGGTGGTGAACCTAACCAGGTCGTGATGACTATCTCCCAGAGTACCACCAGCTATTAATATCTAGCTATTAAATTCAAAAGTTGATAAATCCATTCTATGGAGAGAGATCTAGTCCACATTCATGTATGATTTGTGGGCCAGAATATAAATTTAGGACTACATATCCCTCTCAGCCTAAACTGGCCATTCCCTGATGTCAACAGAAGATCTGAACAAGAATCAAAAGCAGATTACATTTATGCAGTAACTTAAACATCCCATTTCTGTTACTTGTTCATATGTAATGGTCATACTGGGAGTGTCTACATGTGCCCCCATGGCACCCTTATAACTGCGCTGTCATTGTTGTTTCGTGACAGCACAATAATAGGCATGCAGCACATGGTTATTTTTAGCCACTACATTGTTTTAGCAATGCGCTATAGCAAGGAAGTGCATAGCTACAGAGACATACCTGTGGCGTCACCTTTTTTTGCCTGCCAACACTATCTCATGGTAGCACATTGCTACAGCGATGTAGCGTCTTGTGTAGATGGCCTGTTCAGTATTATTTAGTAGGAAAATATGTTTAAATTTCAGGAACAATGCTATTTTTGTCTGTCACTTCTCTTCCCTCTCCATCCTCCTGTCTCTACTTCACACCTGTTTCCTCTGCCTCCACCTTTTTTCCTTCCTTGCCTGTAACTATTTTGAATTCTCAAATCCAAGTTGGGTAGGGGAGCTCTCATCTGCAAATTACTGTTTCATACTGTGAGGGAGAGAAAGAGCCAGCAGGCTCCTTGGCTCCCAGACTGAGTGGAGGGTCAGTGACCCCAGGCCCGCAGCCCCAAGGAGACAGGCAGAAATCCCCATTACCCAGGTGTGTGGGGAAGGGAGGGGCCAGTACTTCCTTCGCCGGCATAAAAGAGAGGCTGGGGCCAACAAGCGGGGGCAACGCAAAACCGGAAGGAGGACATGGAGGTGATGGAGCACACCAGCGTACACTGCAAAGGCTGCAAGCAACACTGAGTGCCGGTAGGAACCTCTGGCAAAGGGCTAAGCCCCAGCGGGGTTTTTGAGCCCAGTCTGCTGGCCCCTGCAGGGCATAGGATTGTTTGTTTACTGGCCGGGAGCGGCTGGAGCCCAGCTGGAGCTGGGTACTAATAGAAGGGCACTATTTGACTTTGGGTACCGTAGACCCTGTAATAGGGGTGCAGCTCAATAGTGAGCTTTAACTGTGAAAGGGGAAGTTGACCAAGCCCCCCCCCCCCCAAGGGACTCTTCAAGAGTAAAAAAGGGGCTTGACCCCACAGTTGGCAAGTTTGTATTGGAGGACGACTGCAGACGGCTCGAGCAGCCGCTCTGATCAAGGGAACCCACTTGGTCATAGTGCTTGTTTTGATTTTCAGTTTTCCTTTTGTGGACTGTCTGAGTGACGTGTGGATACATGGCCAGATCAGACAGTCGGCCACCACCCGGTGGAACAGGCGAGGGTGGAGGACATCTGAACCAACTCCGTTAACATCAAAGTCATGGCAGGAAAGCAGGCGGCTGCAACACACCCAATCAAAGGTGAGGATACACTTGACGACCAGCAGGCAGCGCCTGCACAGTCTGCGGGCATTGGCCATGAACCCGACACATACTATCTCTAGAAAGTCTGCATCATTATATTTAGTTCACTTTTGAAGCTAACTAGGGTAGAAACATACTGTTATCAAATCATGCTTAAGTTTTGAAAAATATGAATATGTTTCATAGATAAAATAAATATGTCAAGTTTCCAGCCTGTTGGACTGGTATTTGATGCATCAGTCCTGCTGGCAGAGAATGAAGCAACAACTTTTCACCTTTTTGTTAATGCAGACACTGAACTACTTGCCTTAAGAGTTTTTGTTTGAAGAAATTTAAGTTCTCAGCCTGAATTGGCATTGTTATTAGACATGTTATCAAAAGTTAAATTGTAAAAGCATTAACAAAATATCTTCATCTTCAATGCCACACAATCTTATAGTACTGTATATTGCAAATACCTAGATTTTGATTTAACTGCAGGTTTCCCACTTCACTGGTCAGTAACACCAAGTATATCACTGCTTGACAGGTTCTAAGAAGAAACTGAAGCTTGTGATAACTTAAGACTTCTGAAATTAGATATAGAGCAACCATGAAGTATTACTGGATGCTGTTTATCTTCCATACATAGGGTATGTACAGTCATTTTGTGCTGGAAACAAGAAAGTCAGAGGAGGGCCACTCGTATGATCAGGGGACAACAGGCAAGCCCTATGAGGAGAGGCTACGGGACCTGAACCTGTTCAGCCTCCAAAAGAGAAGGCTGAGGGGGGATCTTGTGGCCTGTTATAAACTAGTCAGGGGGAATCAGCAGGCACTGGGGGAGTCACTGCCAGGAGTGACCAGGAATAATGGTCACAAGCTGGCAGAGGGTAGGTTTAGGTTAGATATCAGGAGGTGCTACTTCACGGTCAGGGCAGCTAGGGTCTGGAACCAACTTCCAAGAGAAGTGGTGCTGGCTTCTACCCTGGGGGTGTTTAAGAGGAGGTTAGATGCACATCTTCCTGGGGTCGTTTGACCCCAGTATTCTTTCCTGCCATGGCAGGGGGTCGGACTAGATGATCTGCTCAGGTCTCTTCCGACCCTAGAAACTATGAAAGTATGTAAAGGTGGCCGTGTATTAAAAATGGAGGAATCATCCAAATGGAGATTATTTTAACTATAGCAGGGCTATCCAACTTCTGTGTGGCTGGGGTTATACAGACCAGTGGAGGCCACACAACCAGCAGGCTGCAGTAGTGCGAGCTACTGCCCCCTGCACTGCAGTTGGAGACCCAACTTTACTATAATCCCCCAGCCTGCAGGATTCCCTACTGTGCCATGCCACATGTGTATCCCAGGGCTCCCACAGCCCTGTAGGCTGTGCTGTAATGCTCCAACCCCCCCAAGGTAAGGGAAGGAAATGGAAACTGGAGGAGAGACATGGAACCCAGAGACTCCAGCTGCTGCTGGCAAAGGGGCATGGCAAATGGGTGGGAGCTCAGGCCCTGCAAATTAACCCCTTGTGGACCTTATGCAGCCCACAGTCCCTGAGTTGAACAGCCCTGAACTATAAAATTGTAGACAGTGTTTTTACTCCCAAATAATCTGATTATGCGCTACAGTAAAATGCAATGAACACGTAATACATCAGAGCAAGTCACTCCACATGGGTGTATCTAAATGCACAATTAAGGTGACCCAAGAAACTCTGGAGCAGTTTAAACCACAGTAAACTGTTCCCAGGCACAGTGTCTACATGTTCGCATGGAACAGCAGCAATATGACCCACTGTGGAGCAGGCTCCTAGCTAACTGAGCTAACTGGGAGCAATTATACTTGTAATCAGCATTTACATGTGCATTTTAGCACAGTAAATTACTCTGTCATAAAATAGTTCTGTCCCTGGCAGTACTATCTTGCCACAGAGTCAATTAGTTAACCACCCCCCCACAGGGGCTACAGCTCCAACAGAGGCCAAATGACCCCTGCAGGGGATACCACCCTACAGGAGTCCACATGCCCCACCCC
>NW_017728886.1:217860192-217865774 GCF_001723895.1 Crocodylus porosus | reverse complement strand
GCAAGTGGGCAATAGGGGCCAGGCAGGGCAGCCATTGGAGGGTCTGGGGAAGTAGAGAGGGCAGCCATTGGTGGAGCTGCAGGAGCTGGCAGAGGCCAGTGAGTGGAGGCCTTTTTTTAAAGCACCAGGAGCCTTGGGAGCAGGCAGAGGATGGGGCCAAGTGGGGCAGCGATGTGGGACTCGGGCGGGCAGGCAGGGGATGGGGCCGGACAGGCAGCAACTGAGGGGCAGGTGGTGAATGGGGCCAGACAGGGCAGTGATCAGGGGAGCTCATGGGGCAGTGATAGGGGAGCTTGGGAGACAGGCAGGGGCTGGGGCTGGGTGGGGCACTGATTGGGGAACAGGGGAGTGGTCAGGGCCAGTGGCAGTACCCTCCATGGTCTTCCCCCTTCTCTAGCCCCCCTACTCCCTCCTTATTAGCACTGGAGTACAGGTCCAGCTCCCTGCATGGGCAGGCAGCATGCTTCATGCACTAGGGTAAAGGCCAGCCATACAGATGCTCTGGCTGCTACCGGAGTGACTGTGGAGGACCCAGCTTCTGGTTGCCTCATGGCATGCTCTGGAACCATGCTCTGCCCCAGTTTTTTCTGCTGTGTTTTTTTTTTTTGACCCCTGGATATCCAGGGGTCAAATGTGCAGCACGGGGAACATTTTCTCATACCCACATGTGCTTCTTGCAGCATCTCAAATGGTTTTGAGATGCTGCAAGACTCACATGTGCACTCATCCGGACGCACCCATTGGGTGTGTCCAGATGAATGTGTACAAGTTTTCCCAGGGACAAATAGTAGCAGCATATAGTTGTGCCACTGTTAACTGTCCCCAGGAAAAGCCCCTCCATGTGAACTCTGGCATAAAGAAAATTGCCCTGGATTGGGTAGGGGAGGCTGGGTTCAGCACCTGGGCTGGCCCCAGAAGCCTTACATGGAGTCCTGGTGTCCTCCCAGGGCTGCTGTGGCAGCGATACAGGTGCATGGGCTTTGCCAGAGGCTAGATCATGGCTCTGGCTAGCCTATCTCTGGTTTTGGGTGGTGCACACTGCTGCATGTGCCATGCTGCTGTTTTAAAAACCTTTGTTTTTAGATACTGGGATATCCCAGTATCTAATTTTGGCTCTGTAATGCAAATATGCAGTGCAGAGAACCTTTTGATGTGCACTGCATGCATTCTACAGTGCCTCAAAAGCCTTTGAGAGGCTACAAAGCACACATACACACTTCTCTGTTTGCACCCACTGTGGGCAAAGTTATTCCTCAGAATGTAATTAGTATAGGTTACATCAGTAACTGTGCTGTACTGTGTATCCACTGTTCTTGTCAGTTTTATCTCCAGGTACCTGTTTGCTCAACAAAAATAAGCTGCCCCCTCCCTACCTAGGGGCAAAGACGCTAATACTAGTTCCTTCTGTAGACAGATCCTTCTGGAGAGCTGGATGTGCGTCTACCTCTGACCTGTGTAATTTTGCTGCAGAGTAAAATTCTCATGGTCTATATTTCTTAAGCCCCTTTATTTGGATTCCTTCTTTTTCTTTCTGCGTTCTTTCTATTTTGCATTCTGGGGCTAGAAGAAAAATTTACTATAGAAAAGATTTGGAGCTGAGGATTTAGGTATAACCTCAGCTCCTTGCGCTATGCTATCATGACAAGAAAGCAAACAAAGTGGAGGTATGAGTGAGTATATGGGACTTGTATACTTCTGCCAGCCTTGAAAGTTTTTTGGCTAATTGTTTTCAGTAGGTGAGGCTGTAATATTTCAGATAAGAAACTTATTGTAGTGGAAGATACACAAGACAAACCACATAAATGGTAAAACTTATGAGTTTTTAGTCCTGTTTGCCCTTCATATCATTGCTTTCTCTTCTGAACTATCATAGATAATCATTTATCTGTCCTTAATTTTCAGATGACAGTCCAGAACTAAGTTTATGAATTTTTTATTTATTTCATTCTTCACCTTCTTAAAGTGAGTTGGAAAGTCACCATTTCTTATAGAAACCATAAGTTAACATATTTTGGCCATAGATCAAATATATTTGTGATTACCAGTTGTAAAATTAACACCGTGTAACAGTCTTCCTGCATATAATTTCTCAGGAAAATATATTCACTGTCCCTATTCTCTTTCAAAATTCAGTAAATCAACATTATTTAACCTTACAGGTTAAATGTATTTATCATTTATTTAAATTTAATTAAAGGTTATCACCCTGGCTCTTAGAAACAAAAGCTGGAAAGTCAATGTTAAAATGACTAGAAGCACAAACTTCTGAACATTTCAACAATAAAGTAATAAGAGAGAACACAGTGTACATCAGTTGCCATATTGGTGACTTCAAATTTGAGTCAGGCTTCATGCCCACAGCTGACTAACATTGTGTCAATAACTGAGTAATGCACACTCTGAAGTGGCTTAATGTATGCCTCATTCATTTTACTTTTCATTCTTTTTTAAAAGCACTGTTACAAGAATTTGTTATTACATTATGTATTGTCTGCAGTTTCATAGCACCTGAAAGCCCAATCCAAGAGAGATATCAATTTTGTTATCCTTGGATAATGTACTCTTTGGATAATGTACTCTTTCAACATGAAAACCAGCTCCTCTGGTTTTCATATTGATACCCCTACAAGACAATATCTCCCACTACTATTTTGGTGTCTAAAGTTTGTTAGTTTTCTGCCATTTTTAAAAACAGATGAAACCGACAGAAAAGTCCATTCACTGAAATTGTGATTCAGCCCAATAGTCTGCATGCTAAACTCCCCCATGAAGAGTGTTTGTCTATTGTAATTTTCCAAGCTACAAATACTGTAATGCAGTTTCCAACCTCTCATAATTAATCACAATTACTTACAGCAGTATTAAGAATGATAACTATTTGGGCCAGTAATGGACTACGATGGACACCAATGTTCTGTCCTTCTTGTGAATGAATCCAAGATCAGCTGCTTGAAAGGTAATGTCAGAAAAACAAACAAGGACTTCTTTGTACTGATTAGTGATAAAATGTTGCTTGGTAGAATGTTTTTTCTCAGTCCTTTTATTTTGCTGTTTTGTTTTTTTAAAAGCATTGCATCACTCCTTGATCATTGCTAACCAATTTCATTTGAGTTGCAGTCTCCTTTCTTGTCAGGTACTATAGGCATTATTTAAAATATACTTTACATTTAGCAGAATATAAAGTAGATTTCTTCTATACTCAAAGAGCAACCTCTTTTTTTAATAGCAAATCCTGAGGCCTTAATAGTGCTAATGTAGGATACCTCCTTGAACATTGCTAGCTGTCACACTTACAGAGATTCTCCACACAGAGGGCAATCCTATGGTTCTTCCTGTTGTAAATGTAAAACATAGTTACTTGAATGTCTGTTTAAATCAGGACCACATGTTGATGAATACCCACAATCTATACTTTATGAATAATTACTGTCATCTCCATAACTTTTATATGCACTCCAAGTGCCATGGATATTGTGTTCATTTGTATTTGTGGTCCAATTTAATTAGAGACTATCCATGAGCTTCCAGCAAACCAAAGCAGCTCTGAGGTCCTTTTGCCATCAGTATGTGGCATGCACACATCTCTCTAGCTTGTGTTACCTGGAGTCTCTAGACCCACTTAAGTCACCTCATTGGAAGTATGTTATGGCTATGACAAATCTTATAGTAACTTTTAGAACTAGCAGCCACAGTATGGGCTTAGTTGATATCTGCTTGCTGTACTAAAATTAGTCACATAATATGCATGGCAGAGAGAAAGGGGTTTAACGAACAGTCAAAAGGGAGTTCCCTTAATCTTCTGAATTTTTGCTTCCATGTCTCCTTAAAGGCACTCTGTCCTGTGCTTAGCACATGTATCCTGTATCCTTCCAAATGAAGGCCCACATTCTGGCAGTTTAGAAGCATGAAATTCATGCTGTTTTACCATGGGTGAACCCATTTCTGCATTCTGGAATATTATAAATTCCACCAATCTCGACCAGAAAACCCTCTTATGGAATGTTACATCCACATACTTGATTGTATACTCTGCTAAAATATGTTTTTTCTTAGAAAACAGTATATCAAAATGAAATGTTTTCTGTACCGTCAAAAACTCACCCAAAATAAGATATACAGTCTCAGTAATACTGTAGAAACAGCCTGATCTAGCATCTTATTTTTCCCTGGAAAGCAATTTTAGCCATATTGTACAGAATCTAGGGGAGATGCTGGTCCACCAGGATTCAGTCATTTTGCATTGCTGACTGTTGTCTAAAAATGACTGAATTGGAATGTTACAAAGAGGGCTGAAGTGCAGAGTTTGGACTGCAAGTAATGTACATTTAATCTAGGCAATTAAAAATTTCACCCACTTCAGGGAAAAAAAATCCATACTCAAGAGTAAGGCATCTCTAGAGTAGACTTGGAAAATACCACACACCCACTCATTTAAAGTGAATACGTTTCTTGGACAAACAAGTACCAGTTCCTTCATTTTCATATGAATAAAGAACATACAGACATACACCTTTATGAGGATACTTTAAAGAACAATTATTATATTTACCTGTACTTTTATTATGGTGACTATACATGCAATGTGAAGAATCAATAGTAATGTAAGAATACAATGAACCAAACATTAGCCCACCCAATTATATAATCAAATAACTGTAGATACAGCTTAAGACAGAGAAGTGAGAGAAGAAAAACAACATCAGCTCATGCCCAGCTTTGATGCAAATTAGATATTTTTAGTTAAGCTCCTCCTTCTCGCAGGAATAATGCAATAAATTGAACATGAATTTATTTAGCCATGTCTGAAAGGATAAAACAATCTCAAAGTATCATCAGGGCTAGCTTTCCACAATAAAAGGAAACTTCACCAAAAATTTATGATCTTTAAAGTATCTGGCAGACAACTGTTCACCAGTAAAATCTCACAATCTTCAGTTTAATTTAAAGTTTGTGCACACGTGCAGGTTCCTGACAGGAGTCTCCGTAGCACCATCTGGTGTCTGCCAGCTTGTAACTTGTGAGAACGCATCAAGTGCAAAGTAGATTCAGTACATGGCCTCATGGGAAAGAAAATTTATAACAGGCGCCTCCACACTGACTCAGAAGAATATTAGGCAAGCTGGAATGAACATACACTGTGGTAATGTGGTTTTCATCAGCAGATGTGGAACATACTCTTAACATATATACAGTCATGTCACATATGTTCCACCTGCTTGACTACGCAGGAGGAGGAGGATGGGAGCATGGGTATGTCTGATTTAGCCAGATATGGAATATAAAACTAATACATACCAAATATTTGCTCTTTCAGTACAGATTGAACTTAGGCTATCTTAACTATATTTCAGCTGGATGATACTTTAACAACCTTCAGGTTATATGGTATATAAAAAACTTCACATAATGTATACTTTTCTTGTAAAAACATATTGAAAAGATATTTAATATAGCCTTAAGAACTAAAACACTAATTTTTAATTTTTTTTTTTTTTTTACAATGCATAGCTGTCGACAGCAATATCAGGGCACAGCTGCAGAGAAAATGATTCAACCTCCATATGCTGCCACTGTGAATACTA
>NW_017728886.1:217842692-217855192 GCF_001723895.1 Crocodylus porosus | reverse complement strand
AGAATTCTGGGAGTGTAAAAAAGTTTGGGATTGTGGAAATAGTAATTAAACATTGCAGACAAGGCCCAGCTAAGGGTCCACACTTCCTCTCCCAGATCAACTCTTTAGATAATGAACAGACCCTGGGACCTTTGTTAAAAGCATACAAGATATATAAAACTTCACAATCCTTTTGCAACTGAGGGAGAGAAGCTTCCTCCACAAAAATGTGCGTGATATAACATAGGTAATACAGCACATGTATTAACGAGAAATAGTTTCTGGAATGACTGAAATAAAAGGCAAAGGACCATTCTGTTTTTGAAAGAAAATAAGAACAAAACATAAGGAAGAATTACTGAGTTCATTTTTCTCCTCTCTGCAAGCTATCCTGACCATAATTAAGATGTTATCCAAAGAGAAAAAACACTTGAAAATGAAACCTGGAATATATAAAAATGTCTTTCCTTCCACAAAAGGAAGGAACTAAGAAACTTTCAGAAACTTAGGGGCAGATTCTGATTCTATTTCTTAGGCATCTAAAAGGACTTCACCTTCTTCAAGTCTATGGAAGTCCATTAAAGCATCTATTTTATAACATATAGACATCTTACCTTAAAACTGATTTTAAATGCATACAACGAGGAGAAGGACCCACTATTTTTTTGCATTAACCATTTTTCAGAGACTTGATCAGGATGGAACAGAATTCCACTTAGGCACCTAAGTCCCTATGTGTTTAACATGTAGAACAGAATCTCTCTCTTAGAAAAAGCCAGTTGCCTTACCTGTCCAGGAAGTGTGAATAGCTAAAACAACTCTAGAGAGTTATTTAAATATTTTTATTGAAACCAACCAGCAAAAGAGCAAAAACATGTTCAAGGAGACAGGAACACATTACAAAACTCCAGTGAGAACCACAAATACAGGAACAGGCAAGAAAGGCAACTGAAGGCAGGAGAAACAAAAAGTTCATACCATTCACTATCCCTGTTGCCTGTGTAACATGTTTCAGAATAGAGAGTGGCATCATACCTATAACAAGAGTTCCAGGTCTTATAAAGCATCTCCAGTTATACACTACACAGAATCAAAGATGACAAGGTGCCTGAAAGACAGGAAACCTACTATCCATCCTATGAAACTCTTTTCCCTAGGATCCTACAAATTAAAGATTAAGAGCGGAATATAAAGCAAAAACTTTATTCCAATCCCATGAGAATCCATTTGTACTTAGAGTTCCTGGTTCAAGCGATCTGCACTGAGGTAGATAATTCCCTCAACAGTGAATGGTTAAAAATCTCTGAAGTAGTGCAAGGATGAAGACTTTCCTTGCTGGTCTCAGAGACTACCGTGTCACTTACAGCTAGGAACGCCATTGCATTGTCCTCCTTTCTAAAGGTAAGCCTCCTAGAAATAGGAAAGTCAAGATTCCACCTAGAGTGGAGCTTTATCTGATTAACACTTGATACTAGCTCTGTGCGAATAGAGTATTTGATTTGGATTCGGATTTGGCTGATTCGGAGAACAGGGATTCAGTTCAGTGATTCGAATCACTGTCCCAGGTTCAATTCAGCCAAATCAGAATGGGAGATTCAGCGCTGATTCAGCACTGATTTGGAGATTTGGATCAGCTGGGAAGAGGCAGGTACAGCTGGGCGGCTCCTCCAGCTGTGCCTCCCTCTCCTGTGCCCCATGGCTGCCCTGCCTGGCCCCATCCGCCGCCCAGCCCCAGCCTAGTCCCGACACTTTAAAACAACAAAAAAAGCCCCGCACACACTGGATGCAGCAGGGGCTGTGTGGGCTCTGGGACCTCCTGGCAGAACCCCCCTGTGCAGACACTGCTCTCCAATTGCCCCAGCAGTTCAGGAATAAAAAAAACCCAACCAAGCAAACAAAAAAAACCTGCACTCACCAGCAGTAGCAGCAGCTGTGAGGGCTCTGGGGCCACATGGCAGAACCCTCCCCCGCACAGCCCTGCTCTTCAATCTCCCCCCGCCACCCACCCTGGCCCTCATTGCTCCCCCACCCAGCCCCAGTATCTCGGCAATTAAATAAAAAAGCCTTGCACTCACCAGCTCTGGCAGTGGGGATCAGGGCATCTGAGGGCTTGTGGCAGAGCCCAGGCCTAGGCTGGAGCCAGGTGGGGGATGGGGCCAGGTGGGTAGAGCCACGGGGGCTTCTTCTGTGGCTCCCCCTATCCAGGAAAAGGCAGGCACAGCTGGAGGAGCCACGGGAGAACCTGCAGCCACCCGGCTGTGCCTGCCTCTCCCTGGCCAATCTGAATCTCCAAATCTCTCTGAATCTTTTCTGAATTGATTCAAAGGCTTCTGATTTGATTTGGACCTTTTAATGGGTCTCCTGATTCAATTCAGATTTGGAGATTTGGCCACCAAATCGGGCTGAATCTCCTCCAAATTGAACCGGCAACCAAAGCTTTGCACAGCCCTACTGGAGGAAATGGAAGTGAAGATGACCTTACCCTATACCATCAGGACACTGCTCCAAAGATCCAGGAAATTAACACTGATAGTTTTTGTGAGCGGGGGACAGGAAAAGAAGCCTAGAACTTTTTGCTGTTGAGGTGACTGGAAAAGAGAAAGGAATAAGTGGGATTAATAGAACCAGAAGTAAATGGGGAAAGTACTTAGAAAAAAGACAGTGGGATAACTCAGAACTATGACTGCACTCTGCTTCTTAAGAAGGCAACCCCTTTCTCTCTGAGCTAATATAGTCTATTAACAGGCTGCCACCTTGCTTCACACTTCTGGTGCATGGAGTTACACATTTTTCTGCTGCATTGGTTTCACTGGAGTATAGTGGAAAGAGATCCACATAATACAAGGATTGGAAGTTGTGAAAAATGTAATGAGACAGAATTTCATACCATAGGACCGACCACAGCGAAGTTTCAGTTGCTTGTCAATAGGAAACCATATGAGCCTATATATCGATCAGGACCATGCTTATAAAGGAGGTTTTAAGGAAGCTTTGCTACTAAGGCACAAAAGCAGTAACTCAAGGTTTCCCTGACTTACTACCTCTTAAATTAGTAGTAATGTTTATTGTACTTTCTTACATACCATACGCCCCCAAAATAAGACCTGCATCTTGTTTTGAGGAAGGCAAAATGAAGGGGGAAAATGTCATGGTTATGGGCACACAGAGAAGGGGCAGAGCCTAATCTTCAGCTCACCCTCTCTTTCTCACTCATGCAAAAGCTACAGTTTTAACCCTTTCACAGGTGAACCGTCAGCAGCTCTTTGCTGCTCATACTGGGCTCCATGATTTTGAAAAGAACTAAAAATAGTCTGCAGGGTTGTGAAATAGAAGAAGAGAGACCATGAGTAAAAAACAGATAGCAGAACTGCCCAAAAAAGACAGATTGACTTTTGAAACATCAAGACCATTAAAAAGGAGAGAGGGCCATTAGCATCTGTGGCGGTGAAGAGGGTCTAGTAGATATCAAGTTGATTATAATGAGCCATTAAGTCAACTGACAATCTTAGTATTGGCTGAACAGAAATGCCACCATTTCTGCCAGGCAGTTGGTTTTAAAAACTTGGGGGAAACAGGAATCAAAAAGGAATGCCACTATACCACTGCTAAACCTTAGATCTGCCCCTGCTGGACTCCTCTTCTCTTGGCTGCTGGAAAGAAGAGAAGGAAAAGCAGCAGCCATTTTAAAGCTTCTCCGTGCTTCTATTTTGGGATAATAAATCATCCTCCCTGCTTAAGACACGAACCCCTATTTTGGAGCTAATTCTGGGGTGAAGGTACATGGATTATGCAAATACATACAGCAGTATGATTTGCATCTTCTAATTAATATTCTACAGACCTGAACTGGTTTAGGTTTAATGACTGGACTGAACTAGGCACACTGGAGGTCATAGCCTTAGATCCAACTGAAGCAGAGGAATGAACAATGCAAAGTTTTACAAACAGAGAGCCCTGGATACTGGAGTCATAGAACATTAGATCATAAGTTTCAACCATGTTTTGAAAAATGTAACCAAAATAAAAAGGACACTTATCAAAGGAATAAATTCATTAGCATCAATTTTTCAGCTGGTGGAAAATAACTTTAATGAAGCTATGAACTCAGGGATAGTGCACTTCATAATTACAGCATTATGTGTATAATCTGACTAATCTTCGTTCCTCTGTTTAGGGCCTGACCCAGCATGTTTTGCTGGTGCATCATGTTGTGGCCAACATATTCTCCCTTCCCCTCCCCTAACTGTGATAACAGAAATTATCCTGAGCAAAACGGTTGTCAGGGAGCTAGCAGATTTCAACAGTGAAGAATATTCTTTTTTTATCTTAGTGAGACTTTCAACATAGGTAGCAATAAGGTCACTAGCGCGATGATTTTTTGACACAGATGTTGCCCACTAGTGACAGAATGAAGACCATCAGTTCATTTCACGAGACCACAGACCATTCAATGGCAAGATTTTTGGTCTCTAACTAAATAGGCTATTTTTAAAAATTGACAGTTTAAAATGCTCCTATAAATTTAACTTATATACCTTAAAAGAAACCAAAATTACTACTTCTTCATACAGAGAAGAATAAAAGTTATATTCTTACAATATGTTGCCATGTTCCTTTTCATTTTCTTTTCCCCCTTCCACTAAATAAGCAAGATCTCTTAATGTCAAGGACAGCACAATTTTAGGAAGTATAAATGAAAACCACCCATGTGTGATCTTTTCATTCAATACATGGTGCTGGTTGATATAAAGCTTGTGTTTTTGATGGAGTAAGTAGGAAAGTTTATTTTTTTTAAATAATGTTTTCCAACTTGTATAGATTTGCTTTTTTGTACTTGGAGGGATTTTCTCACAGTTTAAAAATAAATAAAAACAGGTTTTATTTAAGTTAAATATGCAGTATCATTTGAAAAATACCTTGGATGTTGCTTTTGATATTTCTGTGCTGCGAGCTTTTGTCACATACACTTTGTGGCTCAGCTGTAGTAAAGCTTCAAGGTGATTCTTTTCAAGTTCTGTGAAATCACATTTAAGAGTCACAAAGGCATCGTGCCACTGGGCTTCTTCAGTGATAGGTACATTTTGATTGTCCACTGAAGACTGCCTGTGCTGCTGAACAATCGTCTTTAGGTCTTCCAGCTGAGTATTTAAATCAACAGAAAAGACAGATAGGAGAATAAGTAATGATCTAAGTACAGTACAATGAAGTTTAGCCTTTTTGCCACTCTATAGAGTTTCTTGCTATTTAAATACATATTTATTTTGACCAAAGCATATTATATTCCATTAATTTATAAACTAAGCGTGCTCAAAACAGCTTTCTTATAGTCAGCTTTTACAAGTGCCTTTCATAACTTATTATATTATGTCTGGAAATATTTAAATTAGTCCGAGTCATTATATTGTAGCTTAGCAAAACATATATATCTCTTGATATATGTAAGTTGCCAGAGACACCTATATTTTGAGATTTTTCAAAATCAGTAGAACAATATTTATAGAATACCTGTTTTTCTTGCGTTATAAGCTTCAGATTTTATTTTAAATTATTTTTCATTTTTGGATTTCCAATTTCAACCTCATTCAACTCATTGTTGAATGTCTAGATATATGTTCTTCCAGTCTTTTCTATTGTTCAACAAAAAGAACTATTCTCTGTGGTAATCTCCAGTCTGCAAAGGTCATTTACTATCAGGTTTACTGTATACGCCTAATTTTATATTGTGTAATAAATCTTCAACTGCCCCTATATGTGACAACTCTGAAGGTTCAATCAGAGGTTGGATGTATCAATGTTTAATGTATCTCTCAATAAAAAATTAGCACGTGCCTTCAATGAAAATAAATGTTCTTGGTTTATGTGGTCTGCTTTACAGGACTATTAAAATGATTTTTATTACGGTTTTAGGATTCAGATAGGCATAGTAAGAAAGTTAAGTATTAGGCTTAACAAAGCAAAATAGGTGATAAAGTGAACCACATTTAAAAAAATATGCCAAAATCAAAAACCTGTAGCAACCAATTATATATAAAAAATAAACATAAAAATCAAAACATGTTAAAGCTATGGAACATAATCAGTATTTTCTGCTATAGGTAGATAACATACTACCTCTGAATTCACATTGCAAAAAACAATTTGGTGTAACCCAATTGGAGGAAAACAATTCTTAAAATAAACTATTTGACAAATTAATGGATTATTGCAAAACTTGTATGTAAGTTCCTTTATTAACCAATAACTTGTAATATGTGTTTTTCTTGTTTCATTAGTAGAAATTTTATTTGTAGTCAATGAAATTAAGGGAAAAAAATAAAATTAAGAAGTTGTTTCAGATCTCTTGAAAGAAACTTTTCTATAGCCTAATCAATATTTGACAAGTATTGCTTGAAAATGCCATTTCATTAAAATATTTTGAATATGCAAATACACAATTTTAAATACATTGTAAAAAAAGGAACTTTATTTTGTCTGAATATTAAAATATATATTAAGATAGGTAAATACAGTATTAATTCTTAAAATATTCTGAGACTGTGCTATGCAGATTATAGGCAAACAGGACTTCAAAAAGTAACTGTACTGAATTAAAAATTAAATGGACAATGGAACATCAGCATTTTGATTAAATCAGATGACTCTTATGCAACCACTTAGACAATAAAACTTCTGATGACTTCACTTGTGCTGCAGTGAATTTACTATAAATCCCACCAGTGTGACAGATTCAATCAGTCCATTTGTTGGAATGACAGGTCATATTTGCAGCAGAATGATCCAGGACCAAATATTTCAAAAATCACCAAAGATATTAAAAGTGACAAATAATGCAAAGAGAAACGCAGTGTGGTAGTAACATGCAATTTAAGATACTAACAAAAGAAAACATAACCCACTAATATACAAAAAAACACATGCGAAACAAATCTATGGTTAAAACAAATAAGTGAAAAAACAAGCTATTTAACAAAGTAGTTAGTTATCCCTATCTTCACCTTATACTCCACAGATCATTTAAGAATTTAAGTATTTCCTGCTCTAGTACACTTTAAAACTAAAAAAAAGAATAATCAATTTGTCTTTGTTTTATACACTGGGTTTCTGTGTGTTTGCTTTTGAATCTGGTTCTGACATTCCGACTCAATGTTATGTCTGGGAGGAAGCATCTGTAAAGATGTTTAGAGTAGAAGACAACAGTAGCTACTGAAAAGAAGGATTCCAGTTACTATACTACCTTGTCAGGGGATCTGTCCTGCAAGATGATCAGTGCTTTCGCCTGATCCAGCATAGCTTCTAAATACGTGCTTAAACTGAGCGTACAAGTAGTCCCACTGGCTTCAGCGGAATTATTTCTTTACTCAAGTGGTTTTCTAGATAAGACCAAAGTGCTCAGCACTTAGGATTGATCTTGTGGCTAAACATAGGGTAAGAACACCTATTCATTTTTAGAGCTGGTTTCCAACCAGAAGGAAGGTGCAAGACAACACTCCCTTGGCCTTTTCCAGACAGGGTGTCTCCTCATGTTAGGAAGGTTCACAGAGGGCAGCAACAGCTTAGCTCAGCTCCTTCATTATTGGGAGGAGTTGAAATGTGGGGAAATGCCCCCCCAACTTCCCCTGACCAGAGTACCCCAGTTTGGAGAAAGCACAGAGGAAACCGCTGCTTGAATTCTCCTAATCACAGAGAAGCAAAACATACACGGGTTCATTCTAGCAAGAGAAACTCCCTCACAGGGAAGTCAACCGGGAACAGTTCTTCTAAGCATCAACCTCAGAGAACTTTCTCCCAAACAGGGTATGTTGCGTCCCGGGGAAACTGAATGAATGTCTGTAGGCTGGCAACTTCTACTGGGAAAGCAGTAAGTCGCCCAGTAGAAATGTAGCGCCTGTGCACGGCCATAGAGTTAAAGACTTAAGTTTGTGCATCCAATTTCCAAATGTTGATAGCTGTATACAAACAAAAATACACTGAAAAAAGTAACATTTGGATGGGTCTATATTAATTATTAATAAGTGTAGTTCAGAATGTATCTTCTAACACTATCATAGCCTGTGGATTAAATGGTGTAAATTTTTGTCAATTACAACATTGCCTCAGACTAGATGAAAACTTAACAGCACCATTTTTATTTGCTTTATGACAAAAGTTTACGTGGGGCTTGATTTACAGCAGTTGCCCAAATTAAACAATAATTCAGAACAAGAAATAGTGATCACAACTAAGAAACTGTTAAAAGTTTGGCAACTGGCAGGCCTTTCTGTTACTATTAGGCTGTAATGGATTCTGTGGAAGGAAAACCATTCATATTCACATGCTTTGGATGTAGGTTTGAATAGATTCTATATTATCCAACATATAAAAACTGACTTATTCATGAGCCAATACAAATCAAAAAGATTGTTGCAACTCCCACATTGTTAAAAAATGAAATGCATATCTCTCTGTGCACTTCAGTACTGAATAAAAATTGTATATCTATTTTTGACAGATTAAAAAAATATGTCAAAAATGATGGAACAATTCAATAATGAAAAAATCTACTTTTATTTTTCCCCACACTGTTGTGTTTCCAAGTGGGTAAAGACTTGGTACACAATTCTTTACTTGGTAATCACAATATGCAATGAAATTGATACAAATCCAGATAATTTTACATCCAATGTTCATGCAATGAACTGTGAAAATTCCAATGAAACGGTTAAAATTGTGGTATTAATGGTCCCAAAAGGAAATAAATAATATTCTCTAATGAAAGGATCCAATACAGATATACCCATATATGATAGTTTTGTGGAAAACAGTGCATAGAATCTAGTCCAAACTGCTCATGTGACTGAACATAAAGGAAAATTGCAAAACTGGTACTGCACATTTGCAAATTTTCAGGTAGTATATTTATTTTTGTTATTTATGGTTAAAAGCATACACACTAAAACCCTTTTAAACTGTGTATCTTGTAGCACATGAAACAAATACACAATAATTATGTTTTGCATTTAAAATAATATGCCCACCAACTACTTTGCAAGGATGTAACGCTATCAACAAGAGCCAGCCCCTTGAGACTAATAACTCTGCACAAGGTTTCTAACACAGAATTAAACATTTTCTTCTCGACAACTCCTTTTAAGATCATGCAGCTGTCCTCTACATCACATATCCTCTCTCTTCCTCCGGTTCCATCATATTGCAATAAAGCAACACTACTTCCCTGTGCTCACTGACTGATTCTCATACCCACAATCCTATCAGACTTTTCATTACTTTCAGTTCCTTCCTCTTAGGATCTAACCAAATTTATCATTCAAAATAACAAAATCCGAAAGGACTTCCCTTTTCCACTCTCTCCACCGTTTCACCTCCTTCCTTCCCTCCTACTAGCCTATTTTGCTTTTCCTTTGTCAGTGAATCTGAGTTCTTGTTTGTTTCTCTCCTCTTGAAATCACCTATCCAAACATTTCCTGTTTTTCATTAAGTTTCTTGATCTAATTGGATCTACTCTCACCCCCTCCTACTTTTCTCCTCTACCTTTCACGCTCATCAGGCTCATTTCTCTCACAATAAAAAGTATGGCTTATCTCCCCCTCAAGCATAAGAAACCCACTCTTCATTCTATCTACCAATAACATACCATAATCCCCTCCCTTCACCTGAGAAATCACTGAACATACCGTCTACAACTGCTTCCTAAAGCAACTTATCTTCAGTTCTATCCAAGACCCTTGCCAGTCTGACTTCCAACCCCTGTAACTTCTTGAAACTGCCTGTACATTCTCCAGTTGACTTTCCCTTCTTATCATTAGGACAAATATTTAACCTTCATCTTCTTCAGCCTGTTGGTTGCTTTAGAGAGCATTGAACACACTTCTCCTGAAATTTCATACTCCCTCTGCTTGTCTGACACTGTGATATTTTCAGTCCCCTCCTACCTCTCAAATCACTACTTTAGTGCTTTTTCTTCAAAAAAAAAATCTAATATTGCTTCATGGACTCATTAGCTTAAGCTCAGCATTTTCAAAACAGAGTTCTTAACCTTTTTCTCACTCACCTTTTCTCCTGTAGTTCATATTTATAACCTGGGGATTTAGTCTTTACAACAGCTCTGTATAGACATACATAACCACATTTAAATCTTGTAATTTCTTTTCTTTATGCTACAAGGATCTTAATACTCTTCTTCTGCTCTTCTGTTCCTGTCTTCCTCCAGAGCCCCACTACTATACTTATTTTTTCTAAATTCCCCTCTCTGCATTTTCTACTCCAGAATTTCTCCCCAAACTTTTGGAATTCCACACCTTTCCTCTGTTCAAGGTTTTTCACTCTGGTTACTTCTTCTAACATCCTCCAGCCTCTCCCTTTTAGGACAATTTTTATTTTATTTCAATGACCCTGTGTCATAAACACGCTGTAACAGGGAGCCATTGCCCTGTTACTAAAAGAAAGCTGGGGGCCAAGAAAAACTTGCAAGGGTCTTTAAAGAGTAGGGCCTTTGTGGCCCAAAGGGATAAAAATGCAGACAATAATGGCACTAAGGAAGAGCACCTGGAAGCAAGCAGCCACAGGGTAAAATATTGGCAATCAACAACAGCCCTGCCACAGGCATAGTGAAACCAAGCAGAACGGAAAGGACTAATGAGGACCACTGTGTTTGTGCTGAGCACTAGGATGGGCTAGCTGGAAGTGGGAGGACCTACAGGTATAAAAGACTTGCCAGCAGAGTCACTCTAGCCCTGACTAGGGAAGGATAAGGAGCTCTCAGCAGGCTGCTGTAGAGTCAGGAGTCATGGTAAGGGCAGCCCTGGCATACAAAGACAAAGAAGCCTCATTTTGTGTCCTCAATTTGCCCAGAGTGAGGATGATTTTAGTTCAGGTTATTCTGTGTTGTGAGTACCTGAACAGGTTGCATTTTTTTTCTTTTGATTGGGATAGACCTGTCCATAGGAGGAGAGGCTTGAAACCCTTGTCACAGGTGCCTTAAAAGTACCCTGTAAAGTTTTAAACCCCTAAGAGCCTGGAAAACCAAAAAGGGGTTGAATGTTTCTCAAGGGTCAGGAGAGCGCAGTTGGAGATAGTGTAGTCCCTCTGTGGCCTGAAGGCCAGAAAGTAAGATGTTTAGTCCAGTGAGAGCTGAAGGCCAGGGAAGAGTGATATAGACCACATGAGACTAGGGGGCCCAGGGGGCTGGGGTCCAGTCAAATGGCTGCTGCCACAAGAGCCAATGCCAGAATAAGGTGGCCCAGGCTAAAGGCTGCAGCAACAAGCAAACAGGCTGGAACCCACAGGTTTGATGCCTAGACATATGTGACCCACTGATTCCTGGAGTGAGATTAGACAGTGAAAGGCAGTGGAAGAAATATGGTAGTGCTATCTTCATAAAACCAGAGCTCATCATCAACACAACATCTATGACAGAATAAAACAATACTGAAATCTAGACCATCAATCCATAACATCCATTTATGAGCCTCCAGGGAAGCATTTTGCCTTTGTGAGCCTAAGAAACCTTGATCAAAAAAAAATGCATACTCATTGGTGACTTTAATAGCCATAGAGTCACATGGAGTTACAGTAAAAACAATGAAAGTGGCAACTTGGCCAAGATGTGGGCTGAGGCATACCACTTAAGCCTGATCAATGACTCAAAGGTATCTGGGTCTTTGACTAGCTCCCAATGGAGATGAAGCTATAATCCAGACTTCGTCTTTGTCTACAGCAATATAGAAGTTATATGCAAAAAAGACCCATTCCTCACACACAGCACAGACCAATCACTATCACTGTCACATCAGCCATAACTCCAAATATGGTACCAATGCATAGACACTTGAATTTTAAGAAATCAGGCTGGAAAAGCTATTCTGAAGACCTTGACAAAAAGGTGAAACGCATCAAACTAGTCTTGTGGTCCTTAATTTTGAGAGAATTATCCTGCCGCGTGTCCACGAGGGGCCAGCAAGGGAGGTTATGCTTAGGGGCAACCAACATGGGTTCATTAGAGGCAGGTCCTGTCAGATCAACCTGGTGACCTTCTGTGACCAGGTCACAAAATCTTTTGATGCAGGGGTAGCAGTGGATGTAGTTTTTCTGGACTTTCGGAAGGCCTTCAACACTGTCTCTCACCTCATTCTCATTAAAAAACTGGGGGACTGTGGTGTTGACACCTACACAGTCAGATGGGTCGCCAACTGGCTGGAGGGCCGCACCCAGAGAGTGATGGTGGATGGGTCATTTTCGACCTGGAGGGATGTGGGCAGTGGGGTTCTGCAGGGCTCGGTTCTTGGGCCTGCACTGTTCAATATCTTCATCAGTGACTTGGCACCCTGTTCAAATTTGCTGATGACACTAAGATGTGGGGGGATGTGGACATGCTAGACAGGAGGAATAGGCTGCAATTGGACCTGGACAGGTTACAAGAGTGGGCAGATGAGAAGAGGATGGGTTTGAACGCTGACAAGTGCAAGGTGATGCACCTGGGGAGGAACAACCAGCACCATACCTACAGGCTGGGGAATTCCCTTCTC
>NW_017728886.1:217795634-217842539 GCF_001723895.1 Crocodylus porosus | reverse complement strand
CTGCACTTCAAGAGGGATGTGGACAACATGGAGAGGGTCCAGAGGAGGGCCACTCACATGATTGGGGGCAGCAGGGCAGGCCCTATGAGGAGAGGCTAAGGGACCTGAACCTGTTCAGTCTCCACAAGAGAAGGCTGAGGGGGGATCTAGTGGCCTGTTACAAACTAGTCAATGGGGACCAGCAGGCACTGGGGGGAGTCCCTGTTCCCCCAAGCACTACCAGGAGTGACAAGGAATAATGGTCACAAGCTGGCAGAGGGTAAATTCAGATTAGACATCAGGAGGTGCTACTTCACTGTCAGGGTAGCTAGGATCTGGAACCAACTTGCAAGCAAAGTGGTGCTGGCTCCTACTCTGGGGGTCTTGAGGAGGAAGCTGAATGAACACCTTGCTGGGGTCGTTTGAACCCAATACTTTTTCCTGCCAAGTCACGGGGTCGGACTTGATGATCTGTTGAGGTTCCTTCTGACCCTACAAACTATGAAACTATGTATACATGACCTACTGAGTCAGGCATCTCCAAGAAAGGATTATGATTGATTGATACCCATGAGGCAAGGATGCAGTTATAGGGGAGGCTGGAGGCCACAAGTAAAACCCTCAAGTGAGTTAGCACCAGCTGGGCGATAGCTGGGCTGACTGAAATAAGGGCACTATTACTGCCTACTGAAAGCAGGCCTACTCTTCCTGACCTGCTGCTCACAAACATGGAAAAATTGATGGGGGGTGTAGAAGTGGGTGCCTTATTGAACAGAAGTGACTGTAAGATGATTGAGTTCAGGATCCTGACAAAAAGAAGAAAGAAGAGACACAGAATATGGACTCTGGACTTCAGAAAAACAGACTTTGACTCCCTCAAGGAACTGATGGGCAGCATCCCCTTGGAGGCCAGTCTGAGTAGGAAAGTAGTCCAGGAAAGCTTGTTGTATTTTAAAGAAACCTTACTGAGAGCAGAGGAACAAACCATCCCGATGTACAGGAAAAATAAAAAATGTGGCAAGTGATCAGCTTGGCATAGCACAGAACTCTTTGGTGAGCTTAAACATAAAAAGGAAACTTACAAGAAGTGGAAGCTTGGACAGATTACTAGGGAGGAGTATAAGAGTATTGCTTGGGCAGGCAGGGATGAAATCAGGAAGGCCAAAGCACAATTGGAATTGCAGCTAGGAAGGAACATGAAGGTTAACAAGAAGGGCTTCTATAAGTATGTTAGCAACAAAAGGAAGATCAAGGCACGTGTGGGTCCCTTACTCAGTAAAGCTTAGTGAATGGGGGAGGCAATCTAGTGACAGATGATGAGGGAACAGCTGAGGTATTCAATGCCTTCTTCAACTCGATCCTCACAGGCATGGCCAGATCTCAGACTACTGCACTGGGCAAAACAGTTTGGGTGTTTTGACAGTTGGGTTACCTTTGAGTGATGCCAGAACAGGTTAGGGACTATTTAGAAAAGCTGGGCATGTAGAAGTCCATGGGGCTGGATGAAAGGCATCTGAGGGTGCTGAGGGAGATGGCTGATATGATTGCAGAGTTGCTGGCCATGCAGTCTACCAGAAGGCAACACTCTGAGAGACAGTCAACACAGCTTTGTTGCGGGTAGGTCTTGCCTGACCAATCTCATTTTCTTCTATGACCAGGTGATATATCACCTGGACAAAGGAGAAAAGGTTGATATCATATATTTCCGTGATGTCTTTGTGGTGAAATTGGGGAACTGTGGCCTCAACAACCTTACGGTCTGATGGCTGAGGAACTGGCTCTGTGGATGGACCCAGTGAGTGATAGCTGATGGGACCAAATCAACATGGTGCAAGACCAGTGGTGTCCTCCATGGTTATGTTCCTGGACATGTACTCTTCAACATATTTATAAATTATCTTGACTCTGGTGTCAAAAATAGACTGGCTAAGTTCACTGACAACATCAAACTCTGAGGAAGTGTTGTCACCCTAGAGGACAGGTTGGCAATCCAGGCTGACCTTAACAGGCTTGCAAGGTGAGAGGATCAAAATCTGATATTGTTTTACATGGAGAAATCCAAGGTGCTCCACCTCGGGAGAAAACATCTACATCACACTTATAGGCTCAGCAGTGTTATGCTGTCACCAGGACTGAAAGAAACTTGGGGGTCATGACTGACCACAAGATGAACATAAGCCACCAATCTGATACTATATCCAGCAATGCAAACAAAACTCTGGCTTGCATCTACCAATGCATCTCAAGCAAGACCCAGGAAATCATACTCCCACTTTACCTGGCATTGGTGAAGCCGCAGAGGAATACTGTATCCAATTCTGGGCTCTGCAATTCAGAAAGAATGTGGAGAATTTAGAGAGGATCCAGAGGAGAGCCACGCACATGATTAGAGGACAAGGAAGGACTTATAAGAAACTAAGAACCATGGGACTCTTCAGCCTAGAAAAGTGTAGGCTCAAGGGTGATTTGGTTGCAGCCTATGTAAGGGGTGTGGATCAGGAACTGGGAGAACATCTGTTCACCCGAGCACCCCAAGGGAAGACAAGGTCCAGCAGTCACAAACTCCTGGAAGACTGTTTTAGGCTGTACATAATGAAAAACTTCTTTACCATCTGAATCCCTAGGGCCTGGAATAGACTCCCCACAAGAGGTGGTGGAAGCACCTAATCTGGACACCTTTAGCAAATAATCCCAACAAGATAGGCACACTTGGATGCCTATCTTGCTGGGATTATATGACCCTAGCTGACTTCCTGCCCCTCAGGCAGAGGACTGCACCAACTGAACTTGCAAGGTCCCTTCCAGCCCTAATAACGATGAACTATATTAAATCTATCTTTGAAAACTTGTGGCAAGTGGGGGAGGTCCTGGATGATTGGAAAAGAACAAATATAATAGTGCCCATCTTTGGCACTATTATGGGCCAAATATCCTATATCATGGGAAGGAGAAGGATCCAGGGAACTACAAACCAGTCTGCCTCACCTCAGTCCCTGAAAAAAAAAATGAAGCAGATCCTCAAGGTATCCATTTTTAAGCACTTGTAGGAGAAGGTAATTAGGAACAGTCAGCATGGATTCAACAAGGGTAAGCCATGCCTGACCAAACTGATTGTCTTCTATGATGAGATAATTGGCTCTGTAGATGCAAGGAGAGGAGTGGATCTGATATGCCTTGACTTTAGCAAGGCTTTTGATACAGCTTCCCACAGCATTCTTATGTACAAACTGAAGAAGTACGGGTTGGATGAATGGACTGTAAGGTGGATAGAAAGCTGTCTAGATTGACAGGCTCAAAGGGTAGTGATCAATGGCTCAATATCTAGTTGGCAGCCAGTATCAAGTGGAGTGCCCCAGGGGTAGGTCCTGGGGACGGTCTTTTTTCAATATCTTTGTTAACAATTTGGCAGGTGGGATAGATTGCACCCTCAGCAAGTTCAAGGATGACACCAAGCTGTGGGGGGTATAGTAAATCCGCTGGAGGGTAGGACTAGGATTCAGAGTGACCTAGACAAATTGGAGGATTGAACCAAAAGAAATCTCATGAGGTTCAATGAAGGATAAGTGCAAAGTCTTGCGTTTAGGATGGAACAATCTTATGCATCACTACAGGCTTGGGACCAGCTGGCTAAGCAGCAGCTCTTCAGAAAAGGATCTGGGGGTTACAGTGGATAAAAAGGTGAATATGAGCCCACAGTGTGTTCTTGTTACAAAGAAGGCTAACAACATAAAAGACTGGTGAGGCTACATCTGGGATACTGTTTCCAGTTTTGGGCCCCCCCACTATAGAAAAGATGTGGACAAATTGGAGAGAGTCCAGGGGAGGGCAGCAAAAATGGTTAGGTGGCTGGGGCACATGACTTAGGAGGAGATGCTGAGGGAACTGGGGTTATTTAGTCTGCAGAAAAGAAGACTGAGGGGGAATTTGATAGCAGCCTTGAACTATTTGAAGGGTGGTTACAAAAAGGATGGAGCTAAACTGTTCTTAGTAATGGCACATGACAGAACAAGGAGCAATGGTTTCAAGTTGCAGCAAAGGAGGTTTAGGTTGGATATTAGGAAAAACTCTCTCACTAGGAGGGTGGTGAAGCACTGTGCAAGTCACCTAGAGAGATGGTAGACTCTCCATCCTTGGAAGTTTTTAAGACCCATCTTGACAAAGCCTTGGCTAGAATGATCTAGTTGGGGATGGTCCTGCTTTGAGTAGGGAGTTGGACTAGATGACCTCCTGAGATCCCTTCCAACCAATTTTCTATGATTTTACCAAAACACTGGGTCCTGAAGGAAGCTGAAGGGTTGCAGGCCACAGTCAGTTGATGTGGAATTGGGCTAGCCAGGATATTTATAAAAGTTTTATACCCCAGCTCTATAAAATAATCAACATAGACCCAGAAGGAAGAAAATCAGTTAATAACAGTTTGCAATACAAAAGAACATGCACTATTTTTAAAGAAAAAATTCCTTAGGGAGATGAGCAGAACAGCTTGAAAGGCCCAGCTGAAGAACTTACCCTAAGGAAAGAAGCATAGCAATCCAGACCTAGAATCAGTCCTTGATAGGCAGTTTAAAGCTAGTTATCAGTTTGCACTGGCTAGGTTGCGTAGGCCTGTGTGAGTTGGCAGCTGTCCCAGCTGCCCAAGGAGGGTTCATGATTGAGAGAGTGGTTGGGAGTAAAAAGGTAAGAAAGGTTTGTTGACTTAACAAACACACAACTACGCGTAGTGTAACAAGACAACATGACAGACAATAACAAAATCATGTCAGCAAATTATCAGCAGTCCCCTCTGATGCCTGATGTATGACAAGTTCCTCTTCTATAAAGCTCAGCAAAGTCAGGCATCCCCAATCTGCACTGTCTGAGGGGTACCAAGAAGGACCCTGGTATTTAGTCTCCGGGCTCTTCAAGATCCACAGGCCCACCAAATCCAGGTAGCAGCTAATTTCTAAATTAGTAGCTTCTCTTACAATGCTGCATTTTCTTTTGGCTAATTTCTGGATGGGCTAGCTAATTTATAACTTCTGAGCTAGGCTGTTGAATCACAGCCACTTATATTTTTACACTACAAACTTTCCTTATGAATAACCAATAGCAATACAAGCCTTTGCATTTTTCTGATAACGTTAATTTTAACTGTGTCACTACATACAAGGCTTTACTACTTTCAAGGCTTCACTAATCTTACAAGGCCTCACTACATACAAGGCCTCACTAATCTTACTTTAATTAAACTCTTAGCAGAAACATGTAGCTTCATACATAAACAAACAACAAGAAACACCTGATCTAATCTTCACAGAGTGTTCAGCAAGCACCTTCACTACACAGACATAATTTTCAGCTGTCACACTCCACCCCTTGTTTGCTGAAGCACTGTGATAGCACTGTTGAGATGTTAAAGCTACAGGCACTACATTAGGGAATGGGGCGGGATCCTTAAATTTAACTTGCAAAGCATGGACAGATTTATGACAACAATGATTAAAACACCATTTAGCTGTTGCCAATAGGGAAATACAGAGCACTATGACACTTAAGATGGTCAGCTATATACTTGAGGCTATACCTGGTGGCATGCGAACAGTGTAAATCACATTGTACCATTTACATGCCTTGGGCACGTTGACAGCCAAACTGATGATCTGCCCACCCTCTCGAGTGAGGAGGGCCAACATCTTCATCAGTGACTTGGATGAGGGGGTAAAAAGCACCCTGTTCAAATTTGCTGATAACACTAAGATGTGGGGGGATGTGGGCACGCTAGAAGGGAGAAATAGGCTACAGCCAGACCTAGACAGCTTACAAGGGTGGGTGGACAAGAATAGGATGGGATTCAACACCGACAAGTGCAAAGTGATGAACCTGGGGAGGAACAACCGGCACCATACCCTTCTCGTCAGCACAGAGGCGGAAAAGGATCTTGGAGTCATCACTGACTCCAAGAGGAACATGGGCCAGCAGTGTGGGGATGCAGTCAGGAAGGCCAACCATACCTTGTCATGCATCCACAGATGCATCTCGAGCAGGTCCAAGGAGGTGATCCTCCCCCTCTATGCGACACTGGTCAGGCCACAGCAGGAGTACTGCATCCAGTTCTGGGCGCTGCACTTCAAGAGGGATGTGGACAACATGGAGAGGTTCCAGAGGAGGGCCACTTGCATGATCAAGGGGCAGCAGGGCAGGCCTTACAAGGAAAGGCTATGGGACCTGAACCTGTTCAGCCTCCAGAAGAGAAGTCTGAGGGGGGATCTAGTGGCCAGTTTAAAACTAGTCATGGGGGATCAGCAGGCACTGGGGAAGTCCCTGTTCCCCCGAGCACTGCCAGGAGTGACCAGAAATAATGGTCACAAGCTGGTAGAGGGTAGATTTAGACTAGATATCAGAAGGCACTACTTCATGGTTAGGGCGGCTAGGATCTGGAACCAAATTCCAAGAGAAGTGGTGCTGGCTCCTACCCTGGGGGTCTTTAAGAGGAGATTAGATGAACACCTGGCTGGGGTCGTTTGACCCCAGTACTCTTTCCTGCCATGGCAGGGGGATGGACTAGATGATCTACTCAGGTCCCTTCCAACCCTAGAGACTATGAAATTGAGCTCATTGCTGGGCTTTTGCTTCAAGGCTTTGCAGCTTATCTTTTACCTCATTCTAGTCTTCTAACTGTGGCATATCTACATCTGATACCCATGAGGTGGGTATTGTAAAGTTAAGAGTTATGGTCTCAGAAGCAACTTCTGGCCATTTCAAGGCAATAGTATGGTTACT
The DNA here is from genome assembly GCF_001723895.1 of Crocodylus porosus. Taxonomy (NCBI): domain Eukaryota; kingdom Metazoa; phylum Chordata; order Crocodylia; family Crocodylidae; genus Crocodylus; species Crocodylus porosus. The sequence goes on along the minus strand of NW_017728886.1, from coordinate 217,835,801 downwards.
TAATTGCAGCAAAGCAATTGCTCCACTCTTAGCTCCTAAGCAACATGAATTGCACAAAGCCCAAGTAGTACCATTTTTATACAGTAAGCAGCTTGGTCTTTCCCAACAAACACGTTGCCCTATTGTCACATATGACACATTACGTAGCTCGTGTACACAGGTCACGTTGGGTGGGCTGAGAGGCCATCCTCTCCTAGGGTCCCTAATCTAATTAAGGTGTTACTGATTTGAAGTAAGGGGGATTGTGCCACATACTGAGGGCCATCTGGGGTAACTATTTCTTATGTGGAGGTGATGCAGATTCCAGTCTCAAAGGCATCCTCCTCCTAGCCCCATGCTAAGCAAATAAGCAGTGGTCCAGTTTCCATCTTTTACACCCTGCACTAGGAATGAACACTTTCCTTTATCACAGTCTTCCTAAGTGGTAATCCAGGTACTTTGATAGGGGTATCTTTCTTTAAATGTTGCAGGCATTCCATGATGCTCTAAGGCAGGGAGCTATTCCTTATTTTTAACATTGTTTATTACTTGGGAAAAATGCACGTTTACTCATAACTGAACTTGCACACAATCCAGGTTTGATTTTTGTCTGCTCTAAAAGCAGCATCCTTCATGGCCTGGGCAAGATGGGCTGTCTCTAATCCTACATCAGTTAGTAATACATCAGTGTTCTCTAAATTTTTTCCCTCAAGCGTACCTCCCCTAGTGAGCAACCTTACTGCCTGTCAGAGATTGGCTACTCCTTCAGTATTTTGGGGGGAATTATTTAAGTTTCATACATTCATGGCTGAGTTAAGTCCATCCCAAAGATAACCTGAAGCATCTCTTCATTTGTGGGACCCAACTGTATTCATGGAATGGAAAATGGTCGGCTATTCCCACCTAAGTAACCCTTCAGCTACACGGGCTCCTGCTGAACAGTTTGGAAAGGTAGCTTGGACATACCATTGTTCTGGTCTGAACAATACCCGGGCAGTGAACAATGAAGCGTTTAGGAGGGTTGAGGTTTTAACCTGTGACTACCACCAGGGTGTGGAGTTATACATGGGCAGTGTCGGGGCCTCCCAGGGGAGAACAGCCAGAGACAATAGTGAACACCCAATTCTCTTACAGATCATGTTTATCCTTCTCTCCTTGGGAGCCCGTAACCATGCTTCACCCCCAGAAAGTGGAAGAGTTCCCACTGTCGCTCATGGCGATGATGTTATACCGGGTTAGTGAAACAGCATTGCCCTGGCAGAATCATAGAACTAATTTGCTTTAGGTACCCCACTGGCATAAACAGATGGGGATCAGTGGTGGAGACTTGCACATATGGCCTCCTTCTAGTTGTATTAAAGTGGGTACCATTCTACTAAGTCTCTGTGTAGGTATGATTTACAAACTATGTAATAATTTTGTTCTAACCTGTAGTGTGCCCTCTTACCTGGTGGGCTTCACACCATCGCTGGAGAGTGCTGTCAGCCATAGGAATGGGAGGGGGTAGATTCTCCCATAAATGCAGTGGCTCGAGAGGCTGAACAGATGCAGAATGCACAATTGGGGGCACAGACTCAGGGGCACTGAGCTCAATGGGGTTTCCCTCAGGAAGTATGTAACAACAAACTCATAAATGAGCAGAGCTACAATTACCTCCTTTTCCACAGCCATTCCAACCTTCATGTAGGGAATGTATTCAAGATAATAACTGGTGCCACAGGTGTACTGATAGTTGCTACCTTGCCAGTCAACTATTTTGTTTCTTCTACTCAGAGACAAGGATTTCACTTGCTGTGGGGTGGCGGGTTTCTTCCAATATGGATACTGTAGCTGGACCATGTAAAGATCATCTGAGCGCATTTCTGGGGGAAGTTCTGCAGGGTCAGGCCACTCCTTTAGATCTTCAGGAGCAAGTTCATTAATATTTAGGTAATAAGAAGGATAGTAAACATGCCCAACCTAGGAAACACAATAAAGTATTAGTAAGAAGAATACAGTTATAATAGTCTACTACTTCATGGTGCTAGCTGATACAGACAGGTGATAGAGCAGGCCTTGTCTTCAATAGTAGGCTCAATTAGGAATGGCTATGGCCACATTTGTGGACAGATCTAATCTGTAGGAGCAGGACAACAAGGAGCTTGGTTCCCATTAGATGAATCTGACTTAAATACTCACCATGTATTATGCATACCTTTTGCCAATAGTGTCCCCTCCCATTTACCTCCCTGAGGATGCTTCACTATTATGCAATCTCCTGCCAGGAGCTTTCTTGGGTCACCACCCTTAGTTCGCTCTACTGCCGGCTTGCAGGGACCACCCTTTCTAAAGACCTGTTGCATAAGGCTACCTCCTGGATGGGGTCGGTTACTGGCCTAATTCATAGCGTGATCCAGGTGCAAGAGCTCGGCCAGCAGCCAAATGCAAATTGCATTTGAGGATACCACTGGCTCACTCTACCAATCCATTTGACTGCAGATGGTATGGGATGTGATATGTCCATAACATGCCACGTTTCACGGTCCAGTTGAAGTGAAGGCCATTATCACTCTGTAGTTCTATGGGTGGTGGATATATGGCCAACAACATTTCCAGTGCTGCACAAGAGTCCCGGGCAGTAGCTCTCACTGAAGCGCAGGCAAAAATTATTCCTGTGATAACTTCTACAGCTACAAACATGTACTGTCACTTCTGGGAAGTTCAAAGGAAGGGGACTATGAAATCGCATTGCCATACTTGCCACACTACCTTTCCCCCACATAATGACAACAGGACAGTCGGGAAAGGCTTTAGTTTCATCTTGACCTCTCTGCAGGTGATGCAAGCATTAACTATTTCTTGTGCTTCTTTCTTAGTTATATGAATGCCTTAAGACGTGGCAGAGCGGTGGTTCCTGGATGCCTGTGTTGTCTCTATAGCCATTCTGTGCCTCGTTCTCCAGGTGTGCAGTGGAAGGAGGAATCAGGCAATGATGGACTAGGTGCGTCATTTTCTTCTTCAACATACAAGGTTTCAGTGCCTTCTTCCCTGGTTAGCTGATCAACTCGCCTATTCCACTTTGCCTCTGGGCCTTCCCTCACCTTAGTCCCATGTGCTGGACTCATATGTCAGATGTGTAGAGGGAGCTCATTTTGAGCTAACTTCCATAAGGTCTTCTATTCCTCATGGCTCTAAATGTCCTGTCTTTGTCTTTTAAAATTTTTCGTGTTCTATAGGGGTAGCTATTTAGTTCATCTTTCCACCATCATCTAGGAGTCACTATAAATATGAATACGTTTACAGAATATGGACCATTTAACAATTCCCATTACACCATGGTCAGCACTGTGCTGAACTCAGCATACTGCAAGCTTTTTGTAAGGCCTTGTACTACTACTTGCTTGCTGTCTTGAATCCTCAAGGAGACTCCCCTCCAGACATGACCTTGAGCAGACCCATCTGTAAACTAGACTTCAACATTGACTGAGGCCTCCATCTCAGGCGAGAAAGGAGGTGCTTCCTTGATGGGTGATGGTTCACTGCAGCTTGTTTTGTCAGGATAAATATTAATCATACTTTCTGAGACCCTTTCAACTAACGCAGAGTGTCCCTTTGGAGTTACCTGCTGGACCTGGCTCAAGAAGTAATAAATCTACTTCTGCACCATGGTATCTTGGGCTCTTCCCCCAGGTGGCAGGTGGTGGTCTGACAGAGCCATTCTGAGGATAGGTATCAGAGTAGTGATGACTGTAGGTAATTCCCCCCTTAGTGCTTCCATGGCTTCCAGGGCCACCACTGCTGCACACATTTGTTCTAAGAGAATATACCTTGCTTCTGCCTCTCTCCAGCCTTGGCTTTAAAATCCAAGGGGTTTTCTTTCTTCTTCTGAGGACTCCTTCTGCCACAGGCTCCAATGTGGTCCCCCTTTCAAGACACCTATATGGAGCCAAAGCTCTCTTTCTGGATGTCCTGCTGCTAGAGAGGCATGGACACTTACTGCTTCTTTAGGGGCCCATAAGGCATATTTATGCTCAGGACCCCATTCCCATTTAGTCCTCTTGTTACATAGGTTATACAAAGGACGAGCTAATACACTAAACTGAGGAACATGCATACGCTAAAAATTGAGTGCTCCCAATTGGGCTTGCAGTTCCTTTATATCAGTAGGGGTCAGGGTCTCTTCACAGCCCTTCAGTTGGTATTGTGGGTCCCCCATTCTGCCATTTCATTCCTAGAAATTCACATTGGGGCCCTACTTCTTGGACTTTCTGATCAGACAGCGTGAATCCAAAGGTGCGCACTTTCTCTTTTAATGATTCAAAGGCCTTGGTGGCAACGTCTTTGTCTTGACTGCCCACCGTGACATCGCCTATATACTGCCACATGCATAAGTGGGGGTACTTTTCTTGGACCTCATGAACTACAGTAGATAGAACCCCATGAGCTGGGGACACACAGTGTCACCCATGTCATGAGTTTTGCTTGTTCTGCAGCTTGAGGTACAGTTCCCACCAAGCCCCTGCACTGATCTTCTTGAAATTTGGCAGGCTTTGTGGTCTCAGCCAAGGCCACCACCCCTGCAGTTTTCACCCCCCTGTGATACAACACGTACACGTGACATCAGTTTTGCTTTCAAGAATTTGGCGTGCAATTCCTCCCGAACCCCTACACCGATCTTCTTGAACCTTGGAAGGCTTCATGCTCCCAGAAGACACTATAATCCCTGTATATTTCATCCAAATCATGCAAAAAACAACAAAGTTATAGATATTTCATTGTTTTCCCTTTATACCCTAAGGCCAGATCTCTAAAGCAGCACTTAAGATTTTCCGAAGCACTTTGGAAGCTCTAAACTGCTTCAGAAAGCCTAACAAAATCAGCACTTCGATCCGGACATGCTGCTTCAGATGCCAAAGCATCCAAACCTTTTCCAGATCTGAGGCTCTGTCTGAAGCCTCACACAGCCCTATCAGGAAGATTTTCCCCGATGTTGAGCTCAAAGCACTCCCTTATTTACTTCTGGGGTTGGGCAGGTGGCACCACATCCATGATCCAAGGCTGCCCCAACCCAACTAATCAGGCAGGGGGCAGCTTTGTCTTCACCTCTGTGGCTGCTCCATGGTGGATCAAATAAGCACTAGGGTCTATTGTGGGCCAGTCCCAACTTGCCACACATTCAGTTTAAGGAATGATACATACTCTTCCCCCAGATGTTATATATTTTATGTGGAAAATATTTGTGGCTTGTTTGCTATATTATCAGGCCATAAATTGGCTTTAACATGTGTCAGCATTACTATTTATGTAGCTTATTAACACCTAAATAGTACCCTAAATGTAGTGTGTGCAGTGGCCCTAATACACCTAACAGAAAATGGGGTTGTAAACTAGTCTGTGACATTTATGAATAAGGAGGCTTGTCAGTGAGGCCCTAAAGGGTCACAACCCAAAGGGGAGGGGAGTTCAGGATGAGTGGCTGCTCTTCAAGGGAGCAATCCTGGGTGCACAAGCAAATCCATTCTGTTTCAGAGGAAAGGCAGCAAAAGGGCACAGCAGCCCCCTTCGCTCTCCAGGGAACTGGCGGAACTTCTGCATCTTAAAAGGAAGACCCACAAAGGATGGAGGACTGGAACCACCAAGGAGGAATATTCTACTCTGGTCTGGACCTGCAGAGAACAAACTAGGAAAGCCAAGGCTGCGATGGAACTCCAGCTAGCTACAAATATCAAGCACAATAAACAGTCCTTTTTTAAATATGTGGGGAGCTGGAGGAAAATCAAGGGCAACACTGGACCCCTACCAAACCAGATGGGACAATTGACAACCAATGCTCAGGAAAAAGCAAACTTCCTAAATGGGTACTCTGTGCCAGCTTTTTTTACCAGTCCCATGGGACGCCCCTGCCCACTGTGGATCAGGGAGGCCCAGGTGAGGGAGATTCCTTGCCCTTCATCAAAGCTGACCTCGTGAAGGAACACCTTGAAAGACTGGATACCTTCAAGTCAGCCGGCCCTGACAGTTTACACCCAAGGGTACTTAAGGAGCTAGCAAGCATCATAGTTCATCCCCTGGCACAGATCCTTGAGAACTCCAGGTGCTCCAGTGAAGTGCCCGATGATTGGATGAAGGCCAATGTGGTGCCAATCTTCAAGAAAGGGAGGAAAGTAGATTCAGCAGAGTTTAAGCCCATCAGCCTGACCTCTATCCTGGGGAAGGTCTTAGAAAAGATTATCAAAGAGGCCATCCTATACAGGCTAGCTGACAGCAATATCCTGAGGGATACCCAGCATGGGTTGGTTGTGGGTAGGTCTTGCTTCACCAATCTCATTTCCTTTTATGACCAGATGGCCTATCACCTGGACAAGGGGGAAGAAATTGATGTCGCATATCTTGATTTTAAAAAAGCCTGTGATCTCGTATCTCATGATCAATCCCCTCTTGGCAAAACTGGCTAACTGCAGCCTCGACCTCACCACAATCTGCTGACTGGGGAATTGGCTCCATGGTAGGACCCAGAGGGTAGTGGTTGACGGAAGCCAATTGTCTTGGTGCGCAGTCACCAGTGGGGTCCCTCAAGGCTCTGTCCTAGGGCCTATACTGTTTAACATCTTCATCAGTGATGTGGACATTGTTGTCAGAAGCAGACTGGCCAAGTTTGCCAATGACACCAAACTCTGGGGTAAAGCATCTGCACCTGAGCACAGAAGGGTGATCCAGGCAGATCTTGACAGGCTCAGGAAATAAGCATATGAGAACCTGATGGTGTTTAACACCACAAAAGACAAGGTTCTCCACCCTGGGAGGAAAAACCTGCAGCATGCTTATAAGCTCGGCAGTGCTACGCTGGTTAGCACTACAGATGAAAGGGACTTGGGAGTCATGATTGACCACAAGATGAACATAAGCCTTCAATGTGATGCTGAAGCAAGGAAAATGCTGGCTTGCATCCACAGATGCTACTCAAGTAAATCCCAGGACGTCATTCTCCCATTGTACTCAGCCTTGGTGAGGCCACAGCTAGAGTACTGTGTCCAGTTTTGGGGAGTACTGTGTCCAGTTTTGGGGTCCACAATTCAAAAAGGATGTAGAGAAGCTTGAGAAAGTGCAGAGGAGAGCCACGTGCATGATCAGAGGTCAGGAAAACAGACCTTATGATGAGAGGCTGAGAGCCATGGCACTCTTCAGCCTAGAAAAGCACAAGCTAGGGGTGATCTTGTGTCCACTTATAAGTTTATCAGGGGTGCTCATCAGGATCTGGGGGAACATCTGTTCACCAGAGCGCCCCAAGGGATGACAAGATCAAATGGTCACAAACTCAGCCGTGATCAATTCAGGCAGGACATAAGGAAGAACTTCTTTACTGTCCAAGCCCCCAAGGGTTGGAATAGACTATCACTGGAGATGGTTCAAGCACCCACTTCGAACACCTTCAAGACACATTTGGATGCTTATCTTGCTGGGATCCTATGATCCCTGCTGACTTCAGGCCCCTGGGATAGGGGGCTAGACTCGATAATCCTCAGGGGTTTCTTCCAGCCCGAATGTCTATGAAATCTATGAAATAACTGCAAAGATTAATAAATTTGTTTCAGAGAACAAAGAAAATTGTCCATAATGAAAACTTTGAAGAAAAAATTCAATTAAATATTGATTCCATGAAAACTGGATAGAGAAGAACATCACAAATGCCTAATGAAAGCCCATCATCCATCGTGGTAAATGGAAGAGGATACCAAGCTGAATGTATAAATTTGAAAGCATGGAGATGTAAGGTTCAACTTTACTGATTTTGTTTAGATTTGCACAGTTAATTAACAGTAAAGAAAATCTGGCTGCTATAATAGGAACTTGGAAGTGCACATGAACAAGGAACAATTGTTCAAGTGTAACCGTTATTAGATCAGATATGCTAATAAATCCAAAGAATAGTGAATCCAAAACTAAACTGCCTAATTGGTCTACTACAGAAGCTAATAGGAATATGTACCAGTTCAAATGGGGTAAGTTACATTTGAAAACTGGATCTCAGGAATTTGAGCTAGAAATGGAGGGTGCTATTAGAGCTTACTTTTAAATCACTCTGAATCTGTGAGCATGTATATGAAACGGGGGCCCTAAATTGAATCATTGGGTTTTTAAACCCACCACTTCAATTTAAGGCAAAGTAAACCCCCATGTCTTGCATACACTCCACACTTACCTGTCTCTCCAGTGGAGGGTGACCTGCCAGTGGGCGAAGCAGTCCCTGAGCTGGTGCTTCCCTCTGCAGTAGCAGTGGCTCCCTCCCAGGTGGCACCTGCCCACAGGCACTGGGCTCAGGCAGTCCCAGGGGACACTGCAGCTGTGGAGAGAAGCACTGGACCCCCCATGCAACTGAGGCAGGCATCTAGGCTCCAAGGAGGGGATGGGGGAAATCAGGCTCACTGCTTTTCTTGGGCAGAGCCTGCTTTCCTGGGCTGCTGCCAGGCTGCCTGCAGGGCTTCCTGCAGAACCACGGAGCTGCACAGAGCCCAGTGCTTCACTCCACGGCTGTAGGGGCAGCAAACTAAAATTCTTAGGAGGAGTTTTAGTTTGCTGTGCCCCAAGTCATTTAAGGCGCATTATGCCACCGAATATCTTACAGAGGCTGGAATATGCCACTGAGGCATGCAAACACCATTAAAGTGGTGCAAATACATTTAACCCACTTTAAAGTGTTGTGCACACATGCCCCTCATTTTATCTATACACGGTCTGTGGTGTTAAAGTTACAACACTTTCAGAGCAGTCACAAGTTAAAGCTTAATGTTATCTCAGACCAGTACAACTATGTACTATGACTTGTCACTAGAGGGACTGGTAAGCAGGGGCTTGGCCAGGAGGCAGGACTCTCTCTCCTCTAGGACTGTTGTCCCAGGGGTTAAGCATGGCGAGAGCATGGAATCTGAAGAAGAATGCCTCCCTGGGCTTCACAGTTTTGCCTCCCACTGGGTCTGCTCCAAGTGTGGAGCCACTGGGGGTTAACTATGGCAACAGCTCCATGTTCTTGCTATGCTCTGTGCTAAGCAGCCCTTTCCCCCTTCTTCTCCAGGAACATGGGAGGCTCAGGAGAGAAGCCACCACCCACCCCCATCCAAATTCTCCTGGTTAAGGGGCAGCTGCCCAGATGTGGAGCAAAGGCTTAGCCCACTGAGAGGAGAGCTGACCCCCAGCCGAGGAACCCAGCTTGGGTCTCCTAGGGTTTTTTGAGCTGGCAGCATGGTGCCATATGGGCTGATTCAAACCCACTAGAGGCAGGTGGGGGTGCTGGCTTGGAGCCAGTACCACCCCCTGGGCCATAGATCTTGGGAGGACAGAAAGTTTGTCAGGGTAAAAGGGCTGCGAGCTGTATGTCCTGGGATGCTGGATGACTGTAAATTGGTTGCTTTATCGCCATGGAGCAGACTAACAATATCTTAGCTTGAGCTAGGTAGAATAGCCCAAAGATAACCATCACCTGAAGTGGCATAACTTGAAGACACAGGCCACATCCACACAAGTGTGGACATTTATTTCCAAGGGGACAAGAAGCAGTGGCCCTGGGAGCTTCAGGGAGCTGTAGCCAGAGTGATCCTGCCACTAGAAGCCTGGCTGGCAGCCAGGGTGTGGTTCCAGCTGGCCAGGCTCCAGTTTTGGGTGGCACGCACTGCATCCATGTGTAACGCATCACTTTTTTTTTTTTATGGATTTTTTTGATCCCAGGATCTACCAGGGTGAAAAAAAACAACAACCTTCACGCTGCTACCTTGAAACGCAGGGAGCACCTGAATGTGCACGGTGTGTGGCGTTACAGATAGGTCTGTGGCGCCACGTAACACGCAGCTGCACTTGTCTGGACATAGCCTTAGAGAGTACATAGCACAGTTTAACACCCTTTAATGTGTGCACACTCCTGTGTTAAGTGCCTTTAGAATGGTTTAAAAGTAATCCATAACACCAATCTGAGAAAGCTGAGTTGGCCATGGTCAGACATTACATTTCTAGCAAGAATATACCCTTTTAGTATGCAAAAAGTGAACATTCGGCCATTCAAATGCTTTTCATGGTGAGAATTTTTTTCCCCCCACAAATTAATATTAGCTCTTTATAACACCAGATTTTCTATAGGATGACAACTTCCAGTATCATGACATACGTGCCATGGCCCTCCAGCAATTTAGGAGAGGGTGTGCTCCTCACCCCTCCATAGCTCCGAGGACTCACACTAAATTTTATCACTTGAGGAATAAGGAGCCAGACTCACAGACTACCATGCAGTCACACTGCTCGCCTTTTTTTTGTGGACAAGATAAAATTCTTCATACATAATGAACAGGGCAGGAATCCACTCCCATACCCTTCCGCCATGTTAGAAATATCCTTTTCTAATGAGTCCAACTCTGACATTATTTACAAGCTAGGGTGCAGTAAGGGCAGTGAACAGGGGACTGTTTTTGCCAGCTTTTGAACCTTAGGACCTTTTTGTGAGGCAAACATAGTAGCTACAGAAACTGACAAGCCACTACAGAAACCCACTGAACAGGAACTCACGGGTGGATGAGCTCATGTTCATATCCTTCCTGAAGGCCTTGCTCAAGTATTGATTAATACAAGCATTAATCACGTAATCACATAAAGCTAAATGCAGGCCTGACAGAAGGTTGACCTCATAACCACCAGAGCCTTAGAATGAAATGTCTCTCTGAAGTTCAGCTTAACAGATCTCTGACAACATTGATGGATAAGACTGAACATTAAGACTGGTGCCTGAGAGCCCAGAGCACACAGGAGAAGGACAGAAGGCACAAGGATTAGGGTAATTTGGTAAGAGATGTTGAAGTGTGATATCTAAACACACTATGTAAAAGAATTGCGTGATTCATGTATAAGAAAGCCCGGCAATTTTTGAAACTCTGCCTAGGGGGATTTTTGAAAGAAGGCCTAGGGGGCACTGTAAATGAACACTAAGTCCATGTCTTACCACAAGCATCCGGGGCTAACATCTTGTAAACCTCTATGCTAGCAGTTCTCAACTAACGGTACATGAACCCCCAGGGGATACATGAAGCCTCATCAAGGGATAGGTGAGATATATTTCATACATTTTCTAACACAGGTCGAAGGGCCTAAAAAAAGTATAATACACAATTACACATAGTTTGACATAAAAATTAATTTCCCATTGAAAGGGGGTAAGTGAAGTCTCACTCTGAGACCAAGGGGTACGCCGACTGAAAAAGGTTCAGAACCACTGCTCTAGCCAGAAGTGTTAGTGAGTTGGTGTTGTGTAGGTAATGAACTTGGCTGAGCCTTTGCCATCAAGCTGCACCTCTGATCATTTCTTTGGATGATATCACAGTCTCCAAGAAAACACACACTGCATACTCCAGCAAAACAGATAACATCTGACAGCATTCACACAAACAGAACTACACTGACCAACAGAGAACAGGGGAACAACACTTCCTTTAACAAGCAGCAAATGGATACCTAGGGTGAATGAGGAGATTTCTTGGTGCCTCTCCAGAAGCAGAGACAACATCAGAACCTGAGGGGCAGAAATGTGGCTGGGAGGTCTGCATGTGCATATTGCAGAGGCTGCCTCCTGTAATTCATAAAGGCCATGGGTGGGATAAAGGGAACTCCCTGTCACATCCTCTTCCGAAGTGGAGCCAGTATCAGACTCTCTCCCTGCCAATGTTCCCTGGGTTGACAGGAAGGCGAGTGAATCACAGTACCAGCACCCATTTCATACCAAGGGACTCCTCCAGTGCTGTTTCTCCTACTGTGGACTGCCTATACCAACCTGGTTGGCCAACTGAAAATCACATAGCCAGGGCCTTGGTCATATCTGCATGGCTATATATAGCACTTCACAGTAGCCCACACACAAGCTGAATGAGCTATCTGAAGCAGCGGTGGCAGGCTTTAACTGTGCGGGAAGGAGTATGGCACACACTGGACCTCCTCCACTGGGCTTAAAGAAATTCTAGGTCCTCTCTGCATTCAGTTGAACTCTTCTTTTCACATGACTTCACTAACTAGTTCCCCTAATTTGTGGTTTAAGCAAAAAAAAATAGACTCACTTTGTTTGTCCCTCCATTTATTTGAAAGTGAATCAACTCCTGGTAATTTTTGATGGTGTCCTCATAACTTTCCAAAACCAAGTCATCTGGGTTGGAAGCTGCAGAGTGTGTGGGTGGTATTGTGAGCAGCAAGTGAAACTGAGGAGAGCCTTTTTGTCAGTGGAAAATGTGAACAGATATGCCATGGCCCTGCACTCCTAGTGCAAGGCAGGCTAATGAGTTCCTGATGGATGTAGTTTCCTGCGCAGACAGCTAATCAGCACTTTCCCCTGTACTTTGTTGTTCTTGGGAACCTCTGGAGATGGGTCCCTTCTGAAAAACATGATGAGATCTTTACATTGGGACCCTGGTTGTGGAGCACCAGTAGTACCAGCTCTCACAATGCTCTGAAGCACTGAACAATTGGACATTTGAATGCCTGTACATGCATTTCTTACCACATTTTTGTGGGGATCCAATTGCCCAGAAATTCCTATTACTTCCAGTGGGTAACTATTCATTATCTAATAATAGGCTTGGGTATCTAGTAAGTGTAATAAATGCCAGGAATGCTATTTTACCACTCCAATCCATAGAAATTATTTTAAAGATATGGGCTAGATTAGGGCTGCCCAAATTCTAAGCTGCATTGGCCACACACGACATGGATGCCCCCTCCTCACAGTATCCATGACCCTTCCCACTCCCCAACAATGTATGCCCACATGATCCCTGCCCTGCTGCAATCCATGATCTCCCTCCCCCACACCCTGCTGCATTATGCAGATATGCTGTCCTCCCACCCCTGCTGCAATACACACCCATGCAATCCCCTCCCCTCTAGAGTGCACACCTGCGTGATCCCTTCCCTCACTTGGATGTGCACCTGTGAGATTCCCCCTACCACTGCAACTCATGGGAATCATCCCTATCCCTGGGCATGGCCCCTAACTCACTCTCAGATCCCTGTGCTGTCACACTGCCCTGACTCCTGGGTGAAGGCAGGAAGTGGCAACCAGAGGAGGGAGGGGGAAGCCTACAGATTCTGGCCCCATTGGATATGGGCAGCAGCAGTCAGATGAGAATCTGGGGCCCGCACATGAATCCCTCACAGTCTGGTATTTGGATAGCCCTGGTCTAGTTTAAATTAATGATTTGTAGGCAATTGGTTTGCAGTGAGTAAGTTATCTTACTAGCAGGAACAGAAAACAAAACAGCAGCTATGTGCTGTGGTAACTTCTGAGCAAATGTGCTTGAGACCTACTTCAAGAACCAGCAACTTGGTTGAATTTAATCTGCCCAAAACAGCACAACTACTAGGAAAGTTCTGCTCAAACTCATAATAGAGTATGGTCAGAAAGGAAGCAATGCAAAATGAAAAGAGTAAACTTTCCCCCTCATTGCAACTTCTGACCCTTTACCCCTCCAATAAAAATAAATAACTCAAAGAAACCAACCCATAGCCAGATCTCTTATCAATTCAAAGGGTAAACATAAGAACAGAAGAAGTATTTTACTGGGTCAGTATATCACTACTTCAAGTATCCTGTATCTGACAGTGGAAGAAGTGAATGCTAGAGGGAGAGCATTGAAATGGATATATCTAGAGTGGTCTAGGGTGCCAATTTGAACACTTCTACTGAGGGTCCCTTAACATGAGCAGGTAAAGGTATGGGATCTGATGCACAATCCACACAATCACACCTTCTATTATTCCGCAGGAACATGGCAGGAGGCATGATTGTGGGATTGCAAGTCAAATCCCATCGCACCTTGTTGCCAGTGCAGGGGAAGCCCAGTCCCAGGCTTCCTATGTACTGGCAAGAAGCAAATCTTCTGTGGCTGGGAGCCCCCTCAGATGACAGGGCCCCCAGCCACAGCAGGAAGACCACAGCTGATGTGGTGTCCAAGCCTATTCACATTCTCAGGCCGATTCATCAAATCATACCACTAAAAATTGTAATTCTCCTAAAAATATGAGTAAACAGAGCATCACAAATTCTTTGCTGATTTCCCCCCCATTTTTTCAACCATTCTCATGAAACTCAATAATTATACAGAAATATACTGAACTCTGGATGTAAATTACTAACAGATAAAATAAGCTATGATAACAATTATGTAAATGTACAGAGATATCTTTATATTTTATCTATTAAAAGCTGATTTTAAGAGAGATATGCACCAAGATTCTAACGCAGTTAGAAACACGCTACTTAAAAAAATAGGCAACCAACAGAAAAAAGATTCCCTTTCACTTCAAACTGAATGGGCAAAACAGTAATCTTAAAAAAGGGAAAAAAATCCAATGAATTTACTTGTCTCCTATATATTGCCTATCATTTTGGTTTAGGTCTTCCATTTTTTCTGTAGAATCCCAATATAAACTTTAGGAATACATACAAAGAAAAAAATGTATCTGCATAAATGTGACTGGCAGAGCTACTTCTAAAAAAATTACAAGCTCCAGTAGTATGAATACTCTAAATAATTAGGACAATAACAACTTTAAATTCCAGTGAGGCAGGCACAAAGTCCCCAACCACATTTTGCCACCTATTAAAGCACACCACCATATCTCATTTTAAAAATATATTAGTGTTTCTTGTGAAGTCAATCACGTAATTTAGAATGATGACAGTTTTCACCTCCACAACATATATTTTAAACTTTTTATATGGCTTCACATATTAAAATGAATGCATTTATAGTTATGAAAGAGATATTAAGAAACTGGGAAATGGCAAATGTACTGTAATTAAATTTGACTGGAAATCTACTCAGTTCAAGTAATACAAGAAGTTTCATGTTGTACTGCTTGATTCATCTATAAACAATAGCACTTAAAATTTAATCCTAATAATCAAAGCTGTATTGATCTCCAGTATAAACAAGTTACTTTGACATTTAGAAACATAGGTACATAGAAAAGTAGAGTGGAAAGGGACTTCACAAGGTTATCTAGTCCAGCCTCTAACTAAACCATCCCAACCAAGTATCTATCCAACCTGCTCTTGAAAACTTCTAGGGATGGAGAGGTAGCCTGGTCCAATGCTTGACCATAATCAGAAAGGTCCTCCTAGTCTCCAGCCTAAATTTCCACTGCTGCAGCTTGAAAGTGTTGTTCCTAGTCCTGTTCCCTAGAGAGACTATGAAAAGCCCATCTCCATCCTCTCTAAAATTGTCTATTTGGTATTTGAAGACTGTTATCAAATCCCTCCAGTCTTCTCTTCTCCAAACTAAAAACTGCTTTTTTCAGCTTTTTTCGTGAATCATGATTCCTGGGTGTCTAATCTTTTGCTCTCTGCTGGGCTATTTCCAAACTGTCTGTATGCTTTTTGCAGTGTGCAGCCCAAAACTAGACACAGGTTCTTCAGGTAGGGCCTCATCAGTGCTAAAGAAACACTTCTTCATTTGATACCATGCCTTGATTTAGGTTTGCACCATTCACTGTGACAGTTACCAGAACCAAACTGTTAATAAAATATAAATGAGAAGAAACTTTATATTCATAATGGGCCCACAACTCACAGTAGATCAGCCATTCATAAACCAAAGCAAAGAGGAAAGAATGACTATGCCATTAGTCCTTTAAATAAAAAATGACTTTAAACAAAATTGAAAGCTCACCATTGGAGTTTTAAAAGGTTTCATAAAATCTCCGGACTTCTCTGGTAGACCACCATAGTTTTTGCCAAAGTAGCAAGAAAGCTAATAATTACTCTCTGTAACAGGAATACAGACTTCATCAAATTATACTTAGGAAATTACTTAAAAGACAATTGGTCACTTTGATTTATGGAGAAAAATACTTAAGACAATTGAAAATGAAACAAAAGTATGACATGGCAATTACAAACAAAATAGAGTAATGTCATAGATTCATAGAGATTGTAAGGCTGGAAGGGACCTTGGAAGATCATTAGGTCCAGCCCCTGCACCAAGCAGGAAAGATAACTGGGGGTCAGCTGACCCCAGAAAGGTGACTGTCTAGTCTCTTCTTGAAGATTTCCAGAGTAGGTGATTGCACCACATCTGGAGGGAGCTTATTCCATAGTCTGAACACCCTGACTGCAAAAAGTTTTTCCTGATGTTGAGCCTGAATTGATCTTCCAGGAGTTTGTAGCTATTACTCCTACTTTTCCCCTCAGTGCCCTGGTGAACAGCTGCTAAGTCCTTGATGTACTCCCCCTAGTTTAGCAGTGAGCTGCTACCAGGTCCCCTCTCAGTCTTCTTTTCCCTTGGCTGAAGAGTCCCAGATCCTGCAGCCTTTCCTTGTATAGCTTGCTGTATGACTCTAATCATATGGGTGGCTCTTCTCTGGACTCTCTCAAGCTTGTCCACGTACTTGTCAAAGTGCAGTACCTAGAACTGGACGCAGTACTTTTGCTGTGGTCCCACCAGTGCTGAGTAGAGCAGAAGAATCACCACCTTGGCTTTGCTGAAGATGCATCAATGATGCATGCCAGAGTATTATTTGCCGTACTAGCTACAGCATTGCACTGCCAGCTCATATTCATACTGTAGTCTACTATTACCCCCAGATCCCTTTCACTTGTGGTGCTAGTCAGTTTGGTGCTGCCAAGCCTGTAGGTGTGTTGGGGATTGCTTGTCCTGAGGTGGTGCACTTTAAATTTCTTGACGTTGAACTTCATCAGATTCCGATCTGCCCAACTTGCTAGCCTGTCCAGGTCCACCTGTATCTGTAGCCTGTTTTCAAGTGTGACCACCCTTCCCCATAACTTGGTGTCATCCACAAACTTGGCCAGTGAGCTCTTCACCCCCACATCCAAATCATTAATAAAGACTTTGAAAAGTACTGGACCCCTTTGGGACTCCGCTGCCCACTTCTTGGAAGGATTACACAGACCCATTCACTGCGAATCTCTGGGTCCTATCCTGTAGCCAGTTTCTCATCCACCTGGACAGTCTCAGACTTAAGCCTACAAACCTGCAATTTTCTTGCAAGGACATCATAGGATACTAGATCAAAGGTCTTTTGAAGTGTAGACATATAATGTCAACCTGATCTCTCATATCCAGGTAGCGAGTTACCATCCTCATCTCTTTTTCTGACCAGGTAAGGAAAGAACTGCCCATGATGAAGCCATGCTGGCTGTCATTCAGAATCTTACCCTCTGCAAGCTTATAGCACATAGACTCCTTGATGAACTTTTCTAGGATTTTCCCGAGGATGGAAGTTAGGCTGATTGGCCTATAGTTACCTGGGTCCTCCCTCCTGCCCTGCTTGTGGATGGGCGCAACACTAGCCCTCTTCCAGTCCTCAGAGACTTCTCCAGAGTGCCATGAGTTGTGGAAGAGTTTCGCCAGGGGTTCCACAATGACTTTGGCCAGCTCCTTCAGCACTCGGTTGAAAATTATCCAGTTCCAATGACTTGTCAAAAATCTTACTGACAATTTTAAAATTCAGGATATTTAAAAACAATGCTGAACCTTGCAGATAATATTGTTTATAATTCATTCAAATAATTTACTTCTGTTGAGGTATTTTGCAGTGTATTTTTGTTTATAAGTCAGAATGTGTTGTATAATTTATTTTAATAAATGCAATAAAATATAAATGCCATGTTAAGAAAGTTCTTCTTAGTACTGAAAAATAGGAAATGTAAAAGGTATAGTTTTGTATGAAATTTCCTTTTTTTAAGGTAATGATATAAGAATCACTATGAAATTAACTTTTCTGCAGGAGCAGTTACAAGTTTTTTACAATTACAATTACAAGTTCCCCCTCCCCTGTTGATTCAGCAGGGACCATAGCCAGAATGTGGTCTACTAGCTAATCCACAGACACCTGTCAGCAAGGCATAGAGGAGGAGGAACTTCCTGCTTAGCAGGAAGTGGTGATGGGGGGAAGGGAGCAGACTGCAGTCTGTGCTGGAGCTGCAGCCAGGGAGCAGAGGGGAGGGGCCAGCCCTGCTGTGGAGCAGAAAGCCCTGCCCAGCCCAGAGAGCATGCCAGGATGCTGGTGGTGTTTATCTTACACCAGCAAGGGGTCTGGGACAGACGTTGCATAAACCAGTTTGACCCAAATCAGTTAATACAGATACTACATGCAACCAGTTTTATCTTAAACCGGTTTCAGCCATTTTCAAACTGGTTTATGTGCACTGAACATCTGTTCTGTTACAAGTTTAAACCAGTTTCTGATCACTTAAACTGGTTTATGTGTAATGCCTGTACCTAGCCTATATGTTTCTTCATACACCTGATTCAGTATGGGTACATGTCAAAAATGCGGTTTACATTTCAGAGAAGAAAGGAGATTTTGGAGGGAATGGTATCTTTTATTGGACCAACTGCCTGATTGGGATAGATTTTAAACAAGCTTTCATGCACAAAGTACCCTTCTTTAAGTCTGAGAAACAAGCAAGCTCCATTTTAGTTAAGTAACATAACAATAGATTGTCTAAAATGCCATATGGAAACAAAAACTCTCCATTTAGTCCATGTATAGTATCTGATGGAAAAAGCCTATGAAATCTTACGCATTTCTGAATAAGTTAGTCTCTAAGGGTGCATCCAGATGGGCACACATGTGCAGTTTGTGGCACTGCAGACCCATCTGTGGCCCCACAAACTGCACACATGGCAAACGCAGGTATTTGCCACAATGTACATTTGCAGCATGGTAGGCTTCTTTGATACTGGGAGATCCTGGTGTCAAAAAAATACCCACGCCAAAAAAAAAAGCAGGCCAGACTCTGGTTTCAGAAGCCACACTACACAGATGCTAGGTAAGGCTGCTGGGGAAAGCCCAGGTGCTGGACCCTGCCTCCCCTACCCTACCCAGGACAACTTGCCACACACCAGAGTGTACCTGCATGGCCATTCCTCAGGGATAAGTAGCAAAAGCACAACTATGTGCCACTGCTGTTTCTCCCTGGGGAAAGAAGCATGCACACTTATCTGGACGTGCCCTGAAGTGCCACCCTGCCCTGCCTTCTGTTTGACTTCAAACTACCATGGCCAACTTCTTCCTTCTAGGTCTGTTTAACAGAATGGGGCACGGTTATAAATAAAGCAAAGAGATGTTATCAGGATTAGCTGAAAGACAAGAAATGTGGTAGACAGGATAACCTGGTAAATTGAAGAGTAAGGCCATCCAAGAGGGAAAACCATCCATATCACTTCTGGAGAGCAGAGAGATTACCAGGCAGATTATAATGACCCATAAAATCAATGCCTATTTTCCAGTGTCTAATAAAGTTACAATCTTTTGCTGCCAGGCCTGTCTTTTAATGGTGTTTTGTAAAATTTCACTTATGTGTGACTGTGATGTCAGAAAGCAAGTGGTTGTTCTGTGAACGGTATTCTCCTTCCCATGTTTGTGCATCTATCCTTTATCTTTTTCCTGTGTTAGTTCATCCTGGAGCATAGTTTTATGTCTAGTTTCACCTACATAGTTTCCATAAGGAAATGTGGTGCACTGGATGAGTTACACCACATTCTAGGATCTGATTGAGTTTTTGTTAGGGGGTTTTTTGGTGGTGGGAGCTGTTTGTTGTGACAGTAGTGGAGATGATTTGACAGGTTTTGTATCTCCTGTTAAGGCAGGGCTAGGTCCCATTACGTATCTGTTGATCAGCGGGAAGTTTACAATTGGGCAAGGATAGGGGTTGTTTGAAAGCTAAAAGCCAGAGGGTTGGGAACATTTCTCTTAAGGTCTAATCCTTTTCAAGTACAGGTTGCAATTGTTTGATGACCCTTCTTATCAGTTCTAATAGCTTTTCACAATCAGGAGTACGTAGTTGTGTTGGCTACTCCGGTCATAGTAACTGACCCTTCAATTGGTCATTTTGGGTTATTTGGGCAGCTCTTTTATGTGAGAACAAATGGCATTGTTTATTCCATATGCAATTTTTGATAGACTATAACAATGCCCTTGTATCACCCTGACTCGTCCAAACTAAAACTGGATGGAATTATTTCCTGTGATGACTGTATTTTGTGATTCTTTTTCTAGAAATGAATAATTGTAGCTGCTCCTGCAGAAAAGTTAATTTCATAGTGATTCTTACATCATTACCTTAAAAAAATGAATTATTAAAAATAAAAGTATTTTCCTTGCCAAATATAATTTTGCTCAATGCTCACCATGTTGTCCTCAGTCTAACACATCTTTCAAAGATATGGTCTACTTCTCTGCTGAAGTGTTTTGGTTGGGTAAAGACAGTTCTCAGGCTGGCAAGGTGAGTGTTGCAAGTATTCTTCTCAGAGCAGAGATGGTGGTATCCAAGTGCTGGACTGTAGATTACAGCTTTTCTGCAGTGTTTGGGAAATTATAGGTTCTGTGGACATAAGTATGGTGGTGTGTGGATTTTCTGTATATAAACATTTGTGGGGCACCATCCTGCATGTGGCTTATGCTATCTGAAAACCTGAAGTTAGTGTAGATTCCAAAGAGAATTCGATTGAAGGGTGGTTGTTGTTCACTACTGCTTTCCTTCAACCTCTTTTATTGAAGCTGTTACTCTTTTAATAAAAGAAATATTCATTGGAACAGGGATTTGAACTTGATACACCTACATCAAAGGTGAGTGCCCTAACCGCTAACCTATAAACTCAATCTCAGTTTCCTTCTGCCCAAATGAAAGTTTAATGGTTTGTTCAAGTAGAACAGTGTTAACAGGACACAGACAGAAATTCATCCCAAAATATCTAACTGGTGCATGGTTAGGACATTCTCCTGCATCAGTTGAGACCTATATTCAAGTCCTTGCTCCGAAACAGGCAGAGTAGGGGTTGTAAATGAGTTTCCCCTCCCCAAAAATAAGTATCTGTAATTTCTGAGTATAACTAGATGTTTTTCTTTTTCTATCAGATGCCTAGACTCCAGAAGAAGGGGCATGACTAAGAATTCCAAGTGGAGATAGGCATCTCCTTCCATTCTAGAGTCAGGTGCTGAATTAGGCCCAGAAGGCATGTTTCAGCCTAGACCTTGCCCTTCTCCTCATCATTTCTGTCAATTTTAATATAGTTGAGTGCCTCAACTGAAATAAGTGAAGTTATCTCAGTAAAACCCAGGGCCTCTGAGCAGAGAAGACACATGTTTACACAAACAATTTGGAGTTTTTTCTGCAGTACACCATATTAATTTTATTTAACTGAGTTATGGCATGTTTGCAAGACTATATTTTATTAATCACAAGATATGACGATATACTAAAACATGTTATTAGATAAGTCTGAAAGTTTCTTACTAAAAACATACAAATATATTTAAAAACTATGCACATTTTTTCCAACATGTAACCATCAACTATTTTTGAGGGCATCAACATAATAATGAAAGTAAAGCTCACCATGGCTATAGCTCATTGGTAAGCCTGTTTGGTGCATGAACATGTTGGAAAATAAAAAATTACAAAGCATGGTTTATTACAATCACAAAATATGACTGCTATGATTACAGTTATGGAAACAACAAAATGAGCAAAAGAACTTGTGGGAGTGGTTACTTATGATCATATAAAATATTACAATGTTGACTTAATCATTTCATAGTTGAAACACACAGTGCTGCAATTACCTAGGTGCAATCCCTATGCAACCATCCACTCTTTTTCCCCACAGCCCTCAAAGAAATTTGAAAATTTGGATTTTGAGCCCTTACAACGAAGGATCTTTACAGTTAAGGTTTTAGCTCCACACTTCATGTAAAATTTCAATCCAGAACTGCAATTCAAATGTGATCTTTTAATAAGGGTCTGTGTTTGTTTAAATAAGTGATTCCCAAAGGGTGTGCCATGAAAAATGAGACCTTATCAGTATCAGAGACAGTCTGCTAAGCACTCCATGGGACCAGAAACTTGGCAGTGGGGGAGTGTGGCAATTAACATAGCTACTGCTCTCCTGCCAGCAAATGTTCAAGCTCTGAGTTGCTGAATCATGCTCCTACAATGCCCACTCTGCACATTAGCAACAGGCCCCAACTGCACCAGCCTCATGCCACAGGATTGGGCCTTGGCTGCACTGGCCACACATGATAGAATCAGAACCACAGATCGTATCTGGCCTAGGGACCAACGCAACAGCACTCATCTGACCTGCATGCAAGTTTTTGTATTTTTTTTATATATATATATAAATTACACACACATATGTATACGTATACATATACACATATACACATACACATATATAAAGATACAAATAAAGATAAAGATCTTTTCAGGTATAAGAGTTTAATGTGCCACCAGTTCTAATTCAGAAATAAACTGATGCAGATATCAAAAGTTTGGGGAACACTGGTTTAAGCCCATGAACAGTTTCCATTTCATTTTAAATGCCTCAGCATGTATTGATGCAAATTCTTAAACTGAATACAACATGGTGAGCAAAATAGGATACTTTTATGTTTATTATTATTTAATATTTTGGTGCATTTACTCTTTGATTATTATATGTTATTTTGTGAGAGCAGTCCAAGGACACTAATTGTATTTGGGGAATAAGCTGTTTTTCCTAAAATTGATCCTGAAAATAAAGTCAGTTTATAAGCAGGATCAACTTATAATTGGAAAATAGGTTGCTTTTTTTTACATAGATTGACAAATAGCAACTGTTATTCCTGTAGTATATGGATATTTAATATAATTTCAAATATATCATTGCTAAGCTAACCCCTCAACCACAATACTCATAATACATTTTTTTTAACATGTTATTTGGGCATATAAGAGAATTTAGGTCTCACAAGGAAAAGTGAATAATTCTTGATCCACGAAAAAACAAATTTCTGCAGGGTCTTTTTAGTTTGTAGTATTATATATAATAGAGCAAGAGTGCGGGGGGAAAGGTTTAGACAAAATATGAATGAGTGAAAAAAATCTTTAGAGTAAATCATTGGTGCTCTACAAACTAAGGGCCTGATCCTATTCAAATAAGTTTTACGATATAGTTATCAGGAGATAGCTCTGATTCAGTACTCACTATTAATTGGTTTAGTCTGTCTGTAACTGTGTTTTTCTTTCCTCTTGATAAGAATTATCATATATACGCAAATAGAAGATGACCCTGATTATAAGGTGACCCCCCCAATAATTAGATTCCATATATAGAAAATGTATAAATTTGTTATAATTTTCCAGGTATAAAATCTAATTATTGGAGGTGTGCCTTGAATTTGTTATTGTGTGCCCCCCCCCCTTCCCCCCCACACCACTACAGCATGGAAAATAAATCTGGGGAATGAGGTACTCCTTTGATCTCTGATTTCCCCCAACTTTTTCCCCAGACAGTCCCTCCACACCCCATGCTCACACCCTGCTTTCCCTGAGCACATGGAAGAGGAGCATAGTACCCATGCATTTAGTTTATCTGGAATTGCTGCATGTTAATTTTTTTTTTTTTTGAAACAGCTGCAAGTTTTAGTACAGGTACTACTTAAACACACTTTTGAACAGCACTTTGACACCTACTTATCTGTAGTACATACGCATGATATTATTCCAAAGCCAAAAGCTTATGATTTACCACATAGGTCATTGAGCTGGGCCTCACCGCAGTCAACAGTGTTTCAAGCCATCGTGATCCCATATCTCAGCATTGCTCAGTACATGTGTGTATTCCAGATACTGCCCTCCCCCAAAGAAGCCATGTGCTAATTAGCCACCGCTCATGATTGGAACTGGTGTCACAAATCCTAGGATTCTACAAAAATGTATATGCAGATGAGGTGCAGGGCAATCTGGTCCAGCTTCATCTCATGAAGAGCAGGGCCACACTAATTACATGTGACAGGTGAAGAGAGAGGGCAACAGAGGGATTTGGGGTGAACTATCTGGGCCCCTGTTTTGTAATGGTTGCCAGACATTTAATGCTGGTGAAGAAACAGGAATCATCGGAAGTGGGGAAAAAAGCACAGCTCATCTCTGGGAATTAAAAGAAAATCAAAATGTATTCCTTGGAGAGGATCATCATGACTAAAAATTCTGTAGTGAGGGGGGTTGTGCTAAATGAGCACTACCATGTTTTATACACATGGGCTGCACTAACCTGTTCTCATAGTAGGTTCCCATCAGCATGTTTGCCCAATGAGGGCTATGTGTTTTATAATCATGCTCAGCACTGGCTGCCTTTAATCAACTTCATATTTGAGTAAATATGGTAGATACCGTCTCAAACAATACTTTTACAAAAGAGGAAAATTATAAGTCAATTCTTCTTTTATTATGTGAAATATTATCATTCTGATTCAAATAGGCACAGTTTTAGTACACTTGGTCTCTGAAACTATGACTCTGCCCTTAATACTTTAAGTATCGTCAAATATGGAGCTATATCATAGGAACAAAGGATATTGCTTCTGTTATCACGTACAACAGTACAACATAGACACCATGGACCAATATGAGCTAGAGACAAAATTCCCAGAGGAAAAACCATGCATATGCTGTATATGATAATGGAACTTGCATATCTTACTCTGAACAATAGCTTGATAACTTCCGAAAATGATCTGGAATTTTTTCTGGGGTCTGAGTAGGCAATCTCCCAGAGAGGAAAACTCATGTAATAACTTCCTGTGTATCTGGTTACTCCCAATGTCAGATACTTTATAGTTGTTCATTGACAAGAACCAAAAATAGGTATCTGAAATACAGAATAGGCTATCATCTTTGTAACTTTTGGTTTTGGATAGTACCTGGAATACAAGGCCTTCTATCCAGATAGAATTCAGTGGTTCAGCAGAGATAGGGCCTCATTCATTGAAACACAAATACAGAATTTCAATTGCAACTGCAATATGGAGTCCTGACTCAGTGTTCCTTCCTCTTCTCTGACAAGCGTAAATCTTGTAGTTCTTCCCTGACAGGTTCATGAAGCACTTTCAGGAATTTTGGATGTAGGCCTTTTCTATACATCTTTAAATAAATCTCTCAGATAAGTCATTCATGATCTTTTTTGAGATATGCTACATGCATCCATTAGGGATACTGTCCAACTATACCTGAAGCATGTAATTAAAAAATGCTTGGAAAACACTCCACACTAAATAAAAGACAAAGAACACAACCCAGGGAAAACCATAATAGACATGAGCTCCATGTACAATGTACAGGACTGCATAAACTGATGCCTGAGGCATCAAGTCTTGGAGATGAAGCAACTTTTCCAAAGGGAGCATATAAGGAAGATCACAAAGCCCTCAGTATGTTGACAATACTTTGTTGCTGAGGCAGGATTTGGGCTGAAGAGCAGCACTCCAAAGGCAAAGTGAAAAGTTTGCATAAAGCGAGAAATAATATGATAAAAAGGTGGAATACCAGCATATTCCTCAGAGGGTAGGAGAATGGGATGTGAAGCGAAAGGATGGAAAAAAGGATTACAACAAGAGAGATTAATAGCATTTTTGGCTACAGTTCTGAGTGAATAGGGAAATGACAAAGGGAATCTATTCTTCTGTCCAACCAACAAAACCAGTCAAGAACAATCAATAAATGTAATGAGCAAGTAACCTGTGGAAATGGGCTTATCTTAGTTTCTTCTAAAAATGTAGACTCCAAAGAAAGTACTATAGGAGTTAGGCAGATTCTCCTGAAAGTATTTAAAAAGAGTGTCAGAGGAGAGTCAGTTGGCCATTTGATATGTACACCTCAGCTCTTCCTGCCACTGATCCTGAAATAACTCTAGAAGAATATTCCTACAGAAACTTAATATAAATGCCCACCTAGGCCATATGCCAATAAAATGCATTAGCAATTCACAAAGCACATAAATAATACTGCAATTTAATGTTGTAGGAGCATCTGAAAAATACATAATTATTGCATGCTGTAACAGGGAACTCCTTTCCCTCTTACTAGTAAGGCCAGAGAGGGTAGACAATCTAAGGCAGCAGCATAGGTGGGATGAACCTGGCACAAATGAAGGTAGCAATGAGTAAGCAGCCACACCTGGCCACAGCACGTGATGGAAGTAGGCAGGCTTAGAGGGATTGAAACCCAGACAAGGGGATGACCTAATCAGCGACCTAATGACTGAAGGGAAGCTGGGAGACAGTGACCATGAGCTGATCACCATCTGCCACAAAGCTGGCAAGTCAGTCAGCAATACAGAAGCCCTCGGCTTCAGGAAAGCTGACTTTGACAAGCTCAGGAGGCTTGTCACTGAGCCCCTAAAGGGCCACAACCCAAAGGAGAGGGGAGTTCAGTATGAGTGGCTGCTCTTCAAGGGAGCAATCCTGGATGCGCAAGCAAAGTCTATCCCGTCTCGGAGGAAAGGCAGCAAAAATGCACAGCAGCCCCCTTGGCTCTCCAGGGAACTGGCAGACCTCTTGCATCTTAAAAGGAAGACGCACAAAGGATGGAGGACTGGAACTACCACCAGGGAGGAATACTCTGCTCTGAACCAGACCTGCAGACAGCAAACCAGGAAAGCCAAGGCTGCGATGGAACTCCAGCTACCTAAAAATATCAAGGACAATAAAAAGTCCTTTTTTAAATATGTGGGGAGCCAGAAGAGAAGCAAGGGCAACATTGGACCCCTGCTAAACCAGAAGGGACAACTGACAACTGATGCCCAGGAAAAAGCAAACTTGCTAAATGG
The DNA here is from genome assembly GCF_001723895.1 of Crocodylus porosus. Classification (NCBI taxonomy): domain Eukaryota; kingdom Metazoa; phylum Chordata; order Crocodylia; family Crocodylidae; genus Crocodylus; species Crocodylus porosus. The sequence continues at coordinate 217,809,210 of NW_017728886.1, read as the reverse complement.
GTACTTTGTGTCACTTTTTCATCAGTCCCATGGGACAACACTGCCCACTGCAGGACAGGGAGGCCCAGGTGAGGGAGATTCTTTAGCATCCATCAAAGCTGACCTTGTGAAGGAACACCTTGAAAGGCTGGATACCTTCAAGTCAGCCAGCCCTGATGGTTTACACACAATGGTACTCAAAGAGCTGGCAGACATCATAGCTCAGCCCCTGGCACAGATCCTTGAGAACTCCTGGTGCTCTGGTGAAGTGCCCAATGATTGAAAGAAGGCCATTGTGGTGCCTATCTTCAAAAAAGGAAGGAAAGTGGATCCAGAAAACTACACACCCATCAGCCTGACCTCTATCCTGGGGAAGGTCTTGAAAAAGATTATCAAAGAGGCCATCCTATACAGGCTAGCTGACAGCAATATCCTGAGGGATACCCAGCATGGGTTTGTTGCGGGTAGGTCTTGTTTGACCAATCTCATTTCCTTTTACGACCAGGTGACCTATCACCTAGACCAGGGGGAAGAGATTGATGTCATATATCTTGACTTCAACAAAGCCTTCAAGCTGGTATCCCATGATCACCTCTTGGCAAAACTGCCTAACTGTGGCTTCGACCTCACTGTGATCTTCTGGCTGGGGAACTGGCTCTGCAGCAGGACCCAGAGGGTGGTGGTTGCCGGAAGTCAATCTTCATGGTGCCCTGTGACCAGTGGGGTCCCTCAGGGCTCTGTCCTAAGGCCTTTACTTTTTAACATCTTCATCAACAATATAGACAGTGTCAGAACCGGGCTGGCTAAGTGCACCGACGACACCAAACTCTGGGGTAAAGCATCCACACCTGAGGACAGGAGGGTGATCCAGACAGATGTTGACAGGCTCAGGAAATAGGTGGATGAGAACCTGATGGTGTTTAACACCGAAAAATGCAAGGTTCTTCACCTTGGGAAGAGAAACAAGCAGCATCTGTATAGGCTCGGCAGTGCTATGCTGCCCATCACTACAGATGAAAGGGACTTGGGGGTCATGATTAACTACAAGATGAACACGAGCCTTTAATGTGATGCTGCAGCTAGTAAAGCAAGCAAAACACTGGCTTGCATCCATAGATGCTTCTCAAGTAAATCCCAGGATATCATTTTCCCATTGTACTTGGCCTTGGTGAGGCCACAGCTGGAGTACTGCATTCAGTTTTGGGCTCCACAATTCAAAAAGAATGTGGAGAAGCTTAAGAGAGTACAGAGGAGAGCCACACACATGATCAGAGGTCAGGATAACAGACCTTATGATGAGAGGCTGAGAGCCATGGGACTCTTCAGCCTGGAAAAGTGCAGGTACAATCTGGTGTCCACCTATAAGTTTATTAGGGGTATTCACCAGGATCTGGGGGAACATCTGTTCACCAGAGCGCCCCAAGGGATGACAAAATCAAATGGTCACAAACTCCTTTGCAACAGTTTCAAGGTGGACATAAGGAAGAACTTCTTTACTGTCCAAGCCCCCATGGTCTGGAATAGACTGCTGCCAGAGGCACTTTAAATGCCTTCAAGACAGTTTTGGATGTTTTATCTTACTGGGATCCTATGATCCCTGCTGACTTCCTGCCGCCGGGCAGGGGACTGGACTTGATGATCCTGCAGGGTCCCTTCCAGCCCAATGTCTATGATATCTAAGGCTAGACCAAGGCAGACAATGGGGAGAAGAGTGGTCTATGCACAGGCTGTGGATGGAAATGGAAATGTGAGCTACGCAAGGGAACTGGGAGAGGGAGCCCCAGGACAGTATGGCCTGTGGGCTGCTTTGACAAAGGGGAGAACTTTGTATTCCATTTCTGAAGCAGACAGCTTGTGCCTTGTGGTTTATTGTTAGATTTGTTTTGGGCTTGTGAACTGGAGGAACAAATCATGGCTACAGGGGAAGAGGAAGCCACAAATAGGAAGCCAGGGTTGCCCTCCCCATTTGTTTTGACATAGGAGCTAAAGGAAAAATCCCAAGCTGAGGGGGAGACCCTAGCTCTCAGAGATGGAACTAAAAGAGGCATAGGTTGGCCAACTGAGGCCAGGTCTAAAGCCCAGAAGCTGAGGTCCTTACTAGTGGGCCTAGGCAGGTGTGGCCAGAAAGAAAAAAGGGCCTAGGGCTTTGACAGTGGAACTGCAACAAGCCCTTAGAAAACCTTTGGGGACAGCACTGTGAAGGGGGGAATCCCTGCATGGGTGTGCACGGGACACGAATAAGGCGATGAGTCTGATGCAGATGTCTAGGTAGCCTGAGCAAGTACCGACTATCCTACAAATTCCTTCCACCTGTCAATATCCAGTAACATCAAAATTCATGGTAGGCAAGTAATAGAGGCATAGGAGGCCAGGAGAGGGTAGTAGCTGAGCAGCGTGGGCTTGACAGACAGGTTGCACATGCCCCACATAAATGAACTTATTTAACAGTAGGACCTAAATCATACCTACTTTCACTTTATCAAAAGAATACTACAAATTCCCCTTCCCTTCCATTCAATCTAAAGATAAAGGTATTGCTTGCACTGTGGTAATGCCAAACATCCCAATCATGATCAAGGCACCATTGTGCTGGACACTATATATAACACATAGAAGCAAGCATGATGCCTGGTCTTGAATAGTTAACTATCTCACTTGAAAAAAGTTGCAACAAGTGAATGTAACAGAAGAGAGGAAAAAGAACAAATGTAACTAAAATAGGAGCATACCATGATACAAGTTGCAGTATTTTATGTTTTCAATCCATTTAATTTCTTTAAAAAATCAAATCTGCTTTCTGTAACTACTGCAATCTCTAACCATCGAGTGGCCAATTTCCTGAAGATGTCAGAGCAAGGTAGCTTGAAAAGAGTGATTCTAAGTAATTGATTAAGGGAGGGCATAATGTGTGAGAAGCAAGAAGGATGAAATCATAGAAACAACTGTGGAAGAAGCAGGTAAGTATTTCAGTCTGGTATCAGTGAAAGTAGAGGCTGAAGTATATGACACATTAAGAACATATACTTGAAGGGCACCAGAAATATAATAAGCTCTTGAAATGGAGGGCAACAAGTTTATATCTGATAACGTGGAAAAATGGGGAAAAAGGAGGTATTCCAAAGATGGTGAACGTGGTCAGAATGATGCACCTAAAAAGATTTTTCATGCTTTATTTTGAAATATTTGTCCAGGAAAATGGAAGAAATGAAAGAAAAGAAGAGAACTAACCTGTAGTCCATACAGCTACAGGACACTTTGATAAGTAACCTAGAGAAAGTTATGGAGAAAGATCATGTTAGAGATGAGATCAAATATTTGTGAGTTTGCAGAAGGAGGGATTTATGATGACAAAGAAAAGGAGAAAAAAAGCTGATGGAGAGAATGTATTTATAAAAATAGAGGGAGAGAGTAAAGTAAAATGAGAGCAAAAGAGAATTCATAGACACTGATAGACTGAAGTCCCCAAAAGTGGTGGTTGAAAACAACTGGAAGTGGTGCAGGTGAGGTTTGAGGGAACCCAGAGAGTCAGATACATTAATGAGAAAAACAGAGATGGTAAGAGGCCTTGGTCAAATGTGGGCCAAAAGAGAGAGAAGGAAATGGGATAAATATATGTAGGTAAAAAGAAAAAGAGAGGAATAGTAACATAATGGAAAAAGAATGAAGTATGGCTGGTAAAAGAAGTATGTAAGAGCAGAAATGTCAGCAAGATGAATATGAACAAATGACAGGTGAGAAGGAGAAACTAAGTGGCAATGGATACTTCTACACTAAACAATTAAGGCCAAATTAGACTGTTTCTGGTCATTTAGACCATCTGATCATACTTGCTTCTGACAATTTGGAGCCACCTCAGACTAGTTCACTCTGCGTTCAGTATGCCCAGTGAGACAGACAAAAGAAATACTGTGCAATGGCTGGACAGGGTCAAAGGGAAGGCAGAATGCTGAGAGCCAAATGAGAGGTGTGGAACTGATAAGCTGAGCATCAATAATGCAATAAATCAATTAGTAAACAGGGCACTAAAGCAATTCAGGAGATGATCTTACAAGAAAGTAACAAGTTTTGGATTAATGAGCAAGTCAATAGGGTGGATGAAGCAGATAGTTGGCTTGGCCAATGACAGGTACAGATTAGCAGTTGGACAACTGATGCTCAATGACAAATGCATTAGGAACATAAGCAAAGAAGTTCAGAAACAGTCAAACTGTGGTGAGATTGTTAGGGGCCAATATCAATTTACCATCATGCCTTTTGTGTTCTATGTAGGACCAATGACCTCTCAAAGGATTACGGAGCATAGCACTGGATATGTAGACAACATAATCATCTTCAATCTAGACTGGGAAAGCCATAAGGGATATTCTGATAAGGTGATCACTGAATTACAAAGGGCAGATTTCACTATAAATTAGAAGTAATATGCTAAGGCATGAAATAACTGGGCATCTTAGATATGTAACAAGATATGGAAAGATCAAATCAAAGAAATTTAGGTTGAAATAGTTTTAATACCTCTAATGCCTAAACCTAAGGGAGCAGGGAAGGAGAAAAAAATATGGGCACAACAGATTACTGTCATGCACCAAATTTTGCACTAAAATGGCCTGTCTAGTATGGCTCAAAATAATGACCCTCAGAAAGACTGCAGTCTAGTCTCCGGAGTGTGATAAGGGTTTAATGTACCACAGTTAAGAATGCACAGGTTTGAAAAGTCCAGATTTTACTGTACCATTTATCATACAAATAAATACCTCAGAAGTGCATTTAAGTCAAGTGAAACCTGTATAGTAGAAACCTGATTACAAAGGGATCTCTGCCTGAAACTCTTATAAAAGAAGCCTTAATTAGGGGTTCAAAGTTGAACATTCTGGGATGTTTGTGTTTAGAATGTGTGATTTCGTTTTCCTTGGTACACCAATAAATAATCTTTGTGAACTATCTCTACAGTGCTCTGCTAGTCTCTTCTCCACTAACTGCATTCCCTTATGCCAAAGTGAGATAACAAATGGTTAATACTTGAAAAACAAATAAACTAACAAAAACAACTGGTGTACCAATGGTATCTGCTACCAATTTTATCTACTTCTACAATATATGGATTTTCAATACACAAAAACGTACAGGATTTACATATTCTTGGATCTTAGATTCTTGAATAATGCAATTCAAAGGCATAATTGATGTACAATTACACATAAATCTGTAGTTGATATTTCATTTAAACCCATTTCCAATACATTTGCCTCATCAAGACTGTATTTGAAATAAATTAATCTCTACTTTAAAAAAGATACACCTCACTAAAAAACACTGCTGAAGATACCTCTTCAAGATGAAGTGTTCCTACTTTTAAGAAACTATCAATTTTAAGTTAATTACCTTCTTCCAAATTTTATTGTATTATTGTTCTGATAATACAGATAGAAGATTCCTTAACTAGAAATTTCTAACTAGATGACTTTTTTGCAGAAGTCAGTTTATGACAGCATATTGATTAACCAACTGTCAAGTTCTACATAATGAAGATCCCGAAGTACAGAAATTTAGAATATTAGCATATACCTTTTTAAATAAAAAAACTCTAAATAGAATATTAAAATGCACTTTAAATAAAAGAAAGTTCCCTATTAACTAGACTTTTTTTCAATCCAAATTAATTAGAATCACAGTTAATATATTCTTTTTGGAATATAATATCTAATTCAACCTACATCAAAAATTAATTTATCAGTTTTTTTCAGGGATTTGGTATGTGTTTGACAAAAATATTATCCTCTTTGCAAACACATTTGGTTAAATAATCATTTTCAAAATGACTTTGACCACATTATTGAAAATGACTAATCAACTATTATAACAACAATTTAAAAGGTCTTGAAAGACAAATACTGGATACAGGTTTATCAGCAATGAGGCAAAAATTAATAGGCTTAGCTATGACATAAACAATCTTCTCTGAATCGATTTTCAAGTAATTCCAAAGAAAATATGAATAGTGCAGTTTCAAATATCCTGCTAAATTAAAAAGCATGCTACAAAACATAAAAGCAAACTCTTTTTTAAAATAGTCACAGTCGATAGTAGAACTAATTGAAAACCTATAAATTTAGTACAGTGCAGCGTGTAGTCTCTATCTTACTCTGCCTATACATCAATAGGTCATTCTCAGTTAATTAAGCGAAGGCGTAATCAGCTTAATTTATGTAGTTCAGGGCAGTTAATGATATCTTAGTACAGTACCTGACGTTTGGCCTGCCCATATAACTTGCTGGATGTGCCCAGTTCATTCTGCAGCTGTCCAAGTTTAACTCTCCATTTTTCTAGCTCAGATTTCATTTTACACTGCTCAGTCTGAAGCTGGTAAATCAAATGTTCCCAAGCTTGGAGCTGAAAAGAAAGAAAAATTAAATTAACAAGTTAACAAAACAATGATGTCAGCCCTTCACTTATATTGTATATATGACACAAAAAAAAAATCAAGAAGCTGTACCATATATTATCACCAATTTCCAGATGAACTACTGATATCAGTATTTTTTTAAATGTAGTACTACACACAAAGAAATAATGCTAGACTGAATGCCAGACTGGAGGACTGCAAAACACACAGTAGTTTTCCCATAGTAACATAATGACATGTGGCCACAAAAAAGTAAGAATTTTGTAAGTAAGAAAAATGGCATCCAGTTACAAATTAGGCTTTGTTTCAATACCATATGTTGTTTGGTACCTCAGCCAGAAGACTGTCTTTTTTCTGTGTCAGAGAAAATGTTTCCTTCTGCTGTCTCTGTAGCTCTTCTTCTCTTTTCTGAAGCTGCAAGTTTACACACAAAGACAAACCACAATGTCAACCAATTGGACCTCACTTAAGGAACCTAGGAGATCGATTTGTAAAGCAAAGGATGAACAGGACCCCATTTCTGAAGTACGTTGCTCAAACTGCTCTTTCATTAAAAGATGCTCTCTCTTATTGATTTTGGCTTAAGTAATGAGAAAGCTTATCCAAAAATCTTTAGCATTTGGGCTCAAGTTAAGGAAATCAATAGAGTCATTTCCCATTTGAACTGCATATGTGAGTTTTATGTACGAGAGACAAGACAAAGCCCAAATCGGATAAATCGATAACATTGTCAATAGAACATGAAGCTGACAAATGGCGTTTTTAAGCAATTAAAGTGAGCTGTAAACATTCAGAGGCTAATCAATTACAATGTTTTGCTATTAACAGTTTTTAATTTATACAAACCTTTTATTGGGAACTGAATCCTGGGAAATAGAGAGAACTGAGCATTCATCCCGCTACTGTTAAAAGATTACAATAACATTTTTTCTTGCATAAATATACACTTTCCTCTGCGTTCATTAGAATAAAAAATATTAACTACTCAACTAATTCCTATATTATCTACATACATAATATAGACAATGAGCCGTAAATCAGTCCCATGTTGTGTTCTTCCATCCCAATCCAGGAGGCAAGGCTACAAGTAGTATAAATCCAACTTGTAGACCAAGACACTGGCACCTCCGCTCTTTCAAGGGACACTAAAAATCCCAGTGCAGTTATTAAAGTTTAAGATGTTGTTTGGGAAGATAAAGACTAGGGCACATCAGATATCTGTTAATTCAGCATATCTTTTGTGTAGCTTTTACTACTATAGTCCAAAGGAGGCTTGGCCACACTTTAAAACTGTCCTCTCCCAAAAAAAGCTGAACAGGGCATTGATTCCCACATATTGCCTTCCCCCTTGTACCCCTTCAATCAAATCATGAACCTAACTCTGTATGCAATTAAGTAAAGCCACCTCCTCATAAATTAAGTCAACTTCTCCCTTGTTCTCAGCACACTGCTTCAGCTGGCAGTACACCAGATCAGGATATTAGAATCAGATGTACCCCCAATGTTAGGCCTGGCTACTTATACAGCTACACTAAGAGTGACTGGAAGGGAGGATTTTGTTCGTGGTCAGCTTTTCCTGGATAGTTATACAGCAGCCACAATCTGGTCAATATATAGTCAGTAAATATGCTGTTAGGATATCAATGAAAGTATTCTTGCATAGATGTGGATCTATTTTTATTTTGGACTTTTACTGTAGGAATATCAGTTGTTATTTGTCAATCTACTTGTAGCCTTGCCTCCTGGATTGGGATGGAAGAATATAATGTGGGACTGATTTATGGCTCATTGTCTATATTGTTCATGTAGATAAGATCTGATCAGATGGGTGGCAAATTGGCTTGACAGTCGCACCCAGAGAGTGGTGGTGCATAGGTTGTTTTCGACCTGGAGGGATGTGGGCAGTGGAGTCCCCCAGGGCTTGGTCCTGGGGCCTGTACTGTTCAATATCTTTATCAACGATCTGGATGTGGGTGTGGAATGCACACTGTCCAAATTCACTGAGTTGTGGGGCGAGGTGGGCACACTGGAGGGGAGGGACAAAATCCAGATAGATCTAGACAAATTACAGAGGCAGGCGGATGAACATAAGCCGCCAATGGGAGGAAGTGTTTTTGTTCCTATGGATAGCTTAGCCCACTTCTCAATGTCTAAATACCTATAAAACTCTGCAGTCAAGCATATCTGTGTCTCAAACAATGACTTTTTCTGATTTTTCATTGGCTAACTTCTGTATTAAAACAGGTGAAAGAAAGCTGGATTATGCAATACGCTTTTCATCCAACTGCAAAAGTAGGTGTAATCTCTTGACCAGCTGACTGCAATTCATTTTATAACATATTCTGGAAGGCAAAGTATTATTTCAGAGGTAAACTGAAACGACAACTGTATCTTCAAAACTCCCAAAGACAGGAAAAGTTGTTGAAAACTAGACCAGTAGGAAAGGGGTGATCATGTTGGCCTTTACAGGACATGAAGCATGACATGACTAAGAACACAGATAAAGTTATACAAATTGCAAGTCAGCTGAGATGCTGACTTGCTTAAGTGTCCCATGAAGAATATTTTAGCCAGAGAAAAGTATTCCATAAAAGAAACCTGGATCCACTAAATTCAAAAGACCGCTCTGCTATACATTTTTAGATGAAAGATGTTGGTCATAATTTTTATATTTTAGACAGAAAAAAGTTAAAGGTCAAACTTAAAAAAGAAAAGTAAATCTTATTTGTCTCTTGACAGGTAACACAAGAATAGCACAAGTGTATAAGAATTTCAGGGAGTAAATGAAAACATTGAGTGATACTTGTCAGGTAGCTTTCCTGGCATAGAATTGGCAAACAATTAGAGAGGGAAATCATAGAAAACCAAACTGGATTAATTCATGGAATGGGAAGCCTGAATTAGGAAACAGTTTTTAAGATGTCTTTCATTTACTTTTTGTACAGCACCCAGCACAAGAGGCTCTTCATCCTGATCCATGACTGGGTATCCTAGCCACCTACCAGGAAAAATAAATAAATAAATACAAAGATGTGAAAAGGCTCCTTAGGTCTGCCTAGAGATGAGATACTAAGAAACAGATGCAAAGGGCTGAAACAGTTAGTAGCTGCGGACTAAATTTCAGGGTTATGTGATTTTATCCATATAAACTTAAAATTCCACAATAGAAAAAGTAAATGTCAAAATAAGATGAAAAAAGTGAAGCTCTTAATTCTCCATGATACCTTGGTTAGCATTCAGTCAACTTGTCAATGCCACTTTTTCTCCCTGGGTTCATAAGTGGGTAGGAAGTAAGAGTGGTAAACAGTTAAGCATTGAAGGTGAGGAAAGGCTGGGAAGAAGGAGAAGGCATGAAAGGTGGAATGAGGTAGCTGAAAGGCAAAAAAAATATTTAGATGGAAAGAAAAAGGGCATTGATGGAGAGGGAGTGGGAAAGAAATATTAGTGGGAAGGGGTCTGAAAACAACAGGAAGAAAAGGGGAGAGCAGATAGGAGATAAAAATTAATGAGAGGACAAATTGTGGTATGCCTGTGCAGGAGTAGGAAAAGGACTAGCATTTAAGGGGAGAGAGAATAAAGTACAATAAAAGAGAGAAGGTGAAGCAGGCTGAAACTACTCCGAGACCACGTCTACATGAGACACTGACTGTGCAGTTGTTAATGCACAGTCATTTAGTATTTGTATACACAAGTACTAAATGACTGCACAGTAATTGGAGTTACTATGCAGTAGTGTCCCTGAACAGCTTCCTGGTTACCCTGACTCTGCAGTAGTTCACTACTACTGAACAGTAGTGTCACATCATGCCTCCTGCTACACAATGCTACTGCACAGTAGTAACGAGCTACTGCACAGTCAGCGTCTTGTGTAGACACCACCAGAATGTAGGTAAGAAGAGCATTTAACCCTTAAATGTGGGGATGGAACAGATCAGATGAGGATGTGAAAACCATGAGGGAAGAAGGAAGCAAACTCTTGAGACAAAACAACATAACCTGGCCTTAAGAAGCCATGAGATAGCAGGCTGAATTTTGCTGTTTTCCTGGTCAACTGAAGTTTTCATTTCCAAAACGGCTAATGAAAACTTCTCAATTGACCAAAAAAAAGAAAAATTCAGCTTGCTGTCTGCTACATACTTGGTTCAAGCCTAATTTGCATATTCACAGCTTAACTTTTTCCACAAATGACTTTTCCTGCCCAGGATAAACATACCATCTCAGTTCTCCTGTGAGATATGAAACAACTTTACAAAAAAGCAGCCAAATACAGTATCCTGCCTGCCATCAGAGACTTTTAAAAGCATGTTTCTGCCTTTGTTTGAGCCTAATTTTTACTCTTGCAGAACAACTTTTCCAACCAGGAGACCCATAACTTCATTCTGCTCTCCTGTACAATTTGAAGTTTTGTTTCTACCTGGAAGAAACTTTCCAAACTTTGACTTCTCCTTTACCTGAAGAAGGGCGTTTGAGCCTGAAACCTTGCAAATAAAAAAAAAAAAATTGCAACTTTCTAACTGGTATAAAAAAAGATATCACCCTCTTCCTCAAGAGTTTTGGATGCCTGGTACTGTTTTTGTCTCATTTAATACCAGTAGGGGCTGCCAAATGTTATTTTTTAAATTATATTTTGGAGAGTTTAAAGCTTAGTGTAGATACCTCTTTTGTACTGTTAAATACAATTATTTCAAAAAACTTGGCTGCTTGCAACTTTTAGATACCGGTTTAGCAGCAAACTCAGTGTCATAGAGATTATATGATTGGACTTCAAGGATGTGAGTTAGCTGGCTTCAAAGCTATTATACAATAGTCTTTGCTGACCAGGTCACAATGCAGAGCTATCAAGTTATGGATGTGCACCTGCAGGCTTTTAAGAGCATGTATTCAAAATTAGAAATTCCATCTGGATCATTCCCTTAAAATATGAAATAATGTTACAGGTTTGGCTCAAATGAACAAAAGCAATGACATTCACAATTACAGAAATTCACAGTAATTCTTTGGCAGTTTTAAAGAATTTATTACTAGCCTACTATGAATACTAGTGCATGTAAACTTTTAAGATGTGTGCATGTTAGGGTAAATGATGGCTCAGATGCTTAAACAACTGGGTATGTTAAACATGCACAATGTTAACGCCATTGTGACTGTGACAAACACAGATGTATATCATCATATTTCACTCTCTGGTCTCATAAGCTGACATCCAATTCATGTCCAAGGAGGATCCAAGTACTGCTTTCCCCTTCATTCCCTGGTTCAGTGTTAGTTATGGAATAGCTTATTCTCCACCACTGTAGCCTCCAGTAGTTAAAGGATCCTGGGAATAATGCTTGTATTGTGATGTAAAATAGGCCCTACCAGACATTACATTTAAGATGCCATTAGCCAGTAGTAGCCCAACCACACATTCATTTAATGCAGTGATAAAACAGGGAATAAGACACACAGGCTGCTTGCAGACATTAAAAAAAAAAAAGCCAAATAGTGCTTTAAATTCAGTGCACTCCCACACTGAGCCCAGCACATGCCCTGGGTCACCTGACATTTGTATAGCTCAGGCATTTTAGTGGGGCTTTTTGGGTACTTTATCCAATAGTGCCAAAAAGCCCTACTGAGGGGCCCAATCTATTCAAATGCTGCAGAGCTGAGTCAAAGCAACATGCTGCTTCTTCTGGTAAAGTGCATTTTGTTTTTTAACACCTGCAAGCAGTCAGAATTATTGCACAAAAAAGTGCAACAATTTTGTGGCTGCTTCCCATAGTGAAATAAATTAAGCATGTGGCCAATGCATATCATCTGACCAGACTGGGCTCCCAACCTAGGAATCACAGTGGAGCCCTGCAGGCCTTGGATGAGTTCTCATGCTTGGGAGTGTCTGTCAGCTGATCAGGGCTGCTAGACTTGGGAATGCATAGAGACCTTGGCTTCAAGCACTGGCAATATGAAGTGATTGGGAACCAATCCTCAGTCCCACAACTGGACCTCCTGCTGTGCAAATGTAGCATGGTAGAAGGTACAATTATTGGGATCGTGGATCAGATACCATCACACTTTTAAAGAAATGGCTGCCAAGTGACAATTGTCTCAGCATTCTCAGCAGTCTGCCTTGAAAGGAAGGGCTACTTAATACCAGGGTTCATTTAAACTTTTCCTTTATTGTGCTTACTTTCTTTGGAGGAAATTATAATACCATCCATAAGAAATAAATCATAAACTCTAAAACATTCATTTTATGGTGTATATACGCTGCACATACAGGCATTCCCCATGCTGCTAGTCTGCAGCATTGGGGGCGGGGGGAAGGGTGTTCTTGACTGTGGGAGATCCTGGCATAAAAAAAACCCTACCCCCAAAAAAGCAAGGCGGCACACATAGTAGCAGCACATGCCACTGGAGCCTGGCCAGCAGAAGTCATGCTCCAGCTGCCGGCCAGGTTTCCTGCTGCAGAAATGCCACAGCTGCAGCTCCCCAAGGCCACCAGAACCCTAGGTAAGGCTGATGGGGCCACCAGAGTTGGTAATTTGATGGTAATTTGTACTGTAACATTACATCTATGCATCCAGTCTTATTTTTATAACTCTAGCCATGAAAGATGCCACCCCTGATTTAAATCAAGCATCAAAAGCCTAAAGATGGACCAACAAATAAGCTTGAAAAGTGCTGCAGCTTGTCCTCCTAAAAAAACTGTAAAGATTATGGGTATTTTGATTAGAAGGCATCATTCAAAACTTCATCCTGTTCACCAGCCATGATTGGTCACCAGCCATGATGGGTCACTCAAAAAGTTCATTTGCTCAATCGTGAAATGGCCCTATGTGCATTAAGGTTTTAAAGAGATTTTTGTAGTTTAAACACCAGATAAACTCATCCTCTTTTTAGACTGTGCATTTTTCAGGGACAGTTGCCTTCACAAGGAGCCTTTCAGTTTATTTTCTCATAACAGGTTCTCTGTTTGTTTATCAAATGATTTTCTGATTTGGAAACTTATTTCAAATGTGGGAGCTCTGTGGGCACTGACACGTTTGAAAGTTTAATGGAACCCTTGAATTGCCTGTAAGATGTAATAATCATAGTTTCATAGTTTCTAGGGTTGGAAGGGACCTGAGTAGATCATCGAGTCCAACCCCCTGCCATGGCAGGAAGGAGTACTGGGGTCAAACGACCCCAGCAAGGTGTTCATCTAGCCTCCTCTTA
>NW_017728886.1:217777901-217795444 GCF_001723895.1 Crocodylus porosus | reverse complement strand
GATCCCCCCTCAGCCTTCTCTTGTGGAGGCTGAACAGGTTCAGGTCCCGTAGCCTCTCCTCGTAGGGCCTGCCCTGCTGTCCCCTGATCATGTGAGTGGCTCTCCTCTGGACCCTCTCCATGTTGTCCACATCCTTCTTGACCTGCTTGAGATGCATCTGTGGATGCATGACAAGGTGCAGCTGGCCTTCCTGACTGCATCCCAACACTGCTGGCCCATGTTCATCTTGGAGTCAATGATGACACCAAGATCTTTTTCCACTTCTGTACTGACATGAAGGGAGTTCCCCAGTCTGTAGGTATGGTGCCGGTTGTTCCTCCCCAGGTGCATCACTTTGCAATTGTTGGTGTTGAATCCCATCCTATTCTTGTCCTCCCACCCTTGTAAGCTGTCTAGGTCTGATTGCAGCCTATTCCTCCCTTCTAGCATACCCACATCCCCCCACATCTTAGTGTCATTGGGAAATTTGTACAGGTGCTTTTTACCCCTTTGTCCAAGTCGCTGATCAGTACCTTCTATTTTTTCCCCCAGAACAGAACCCTATTTACGAAAACATATCAGAGTCAGAGTTTAAAATGACATATTTTAGTCACATATTCACCCATAGGAGTTCTGCACTCCATTGTGGCCTATGCCTTTTACACAGCTCTTGTAATATCATCCTGCTCCCTCCTCCCTATATAGGAATCCAACCAGAAGCATGTGGATTCTGAACATTATCTGAATTAACCAGGCCAGTGTTATTTCATCTCTATGAGAAATTTCTGTCAGCAGGGTATTCATGAGAAACCTCAAAGCTATCCAGAGATTCCCTCCCTTACTTCTGGGAGTCTCCCCCACCCCTTTCCCCCTTCACAATAATTTAATCAAGAATGCTCAGTCTGGGGACTCAGTATTTAAACCATCATCTAAATAGTAGGGAAGCCACCAGCATTGTAGGTAAACCATAGAGTAAATGAAGTGCTCCAGGACCGGCTACTCAGCTCCCATGGAGATTTAGAAGGGTTACATCTTTTTTTTCCTCTAATGGGAACTCTCAAAAATTCCCTCTGACCCAGTTTAGCCTGAAACACACTGGGGCTTTATCAATGGACCTACTAATTCATTCCCTCAGACTTTGCCAAAGAAAAGGTTTTCCTCTATTGTGGAGGTAAAGTGAAGAGGGTGTGGTACAAGTTTCTAGTCTACTTTCTTATGAGACTACATGTACCCATGGTTCTTCCTACATAACTTACGTTGTTTCTCTGACATTCCATGGAGACCATCTGAGCAGGGTTTTCTACAGACATCTGTTGCTGCTTTTCTGTATGTGCTGGCAAGATTTCTTTGATTCCTTTCGCTTTACTAAGCTGACTGGTAGCTCTGGCAGCTGTCCAGGAATTTTTGGCAGCTGGCCAAGAACAATCAGCTGAGTAGTAGTACTCGGAGGTGTCCTACAGCTCAGCTAGAGACCTCTTAGTCTCCTGTCTGCAGCAGATTTTTCAGAAGTAGCCAAGCCAAGTCTCCCTCGCAGCAACTCAGTGGCTTCTTTTAGTAATACAGCCAAAGAAAGGGAGATAAATTTGACCTTCCCCTTTCCCATACCAAGAAGTCTGGGGGGATCTAGTGGCGAAGGGGCTAAACAAGAGGGTTGGGTCAAGATTTTCCTTTTTCTGTGTTAGGTCTTATCAAGTTTTCCAAAATTGCTTTCAGATTTTTTTGAATTTCTTTGGCATCAGCCAATCCTTGCAAGGAATCAGGAATCATTAATTTCCTCAACCTCAGATAGCTCCTACTCTTACCTTTTAATCTTTCCCATATTCATTTTTCTTGTTGCAACATAAGATGGAGAGGCATATAGAGAGGCAGCTGATTATACAAGAAAGCCCAATGCTAATAAGCAGTTGATTAAAAAACAGACTTTACTTCTGTTGTTTCAGCAATAAAAATAAGTAACAATAAGCTTCCAATCTTTCTATAAAATAGAAGAACAGGCATACTGATACGTATGCTATATTTTGTCTGTTATACCGTTAACAACTCGTAAGACCTAGGTGCAATAAGGGTATGCCAAGAATAAAACTCTAAACTTGTCTCATACCGCTTTTGTTTTGCAAGTTTAAAATAAGGTCTATTCTCATCTAATATGGGGTTCATTCTCCCCTAGTAAGTTTTAATGCTCTGAAAAAGAATATACTGTACTCCAACACGATTTTAATAGTGAGCGGTTTTCATTATAATGGAAGCTACTGTTTAAAAATATCTCCACTTTTTATTCCCTGTATTTTGAAACGTACATTTTCTGCAGATTCAACACTAACAGCCTGTATCAAATTAATATTGTTTATATGCTGTATGTGAGAGTTCAAGCACTGCTTTAAATGCATAGAGTTTTCCACAAAAATGAGATTAGCAGTTTCAGCACTGCAATGTAGCAATATTATAAAATTATTACAGAAATCAATAACACTTTCATTTCCAGAACTAATCTGATGATAAGATCTTGTTTATAAAGATATTAAACAAATGCATTATTCACATTTTGTAATGATTTTCTAGAAAAAGGGCATTTTTTAATTATCATATGGAAGTAGTGTAATAAATGAGTGTAATTTTTATTAACAGAAGTTAATTTACATAAAACAAATGCTCATTGAATTATTGAGTATGATAATATCTACATGCCTAGTCCTGTTTGTCATATTTTGTGCCTTTTGGCGACATCAAAATTATAACAACCTGATTTATGCACTAAATTTAATGCATAATATGACAACATACCGATAGGTATGCCGTATAATGTATAATTTAAACACAATTGCTATATATTTCACCCATATTTTTGTGGCTTTACAATTTCTCATGCATCCAGAAATCTAGATTGTAATGCAGGTTGCCAGATATGAATGTCTGTTTGAATTAATGAATATTTTCATAAAAATACTCTATGAATGTTTTAAAAATCTTGTCATAACATTCACCCAACTTACACATGACAGCTAGCATGTGTTACTGCATTTTCATCTTAAATATTTGATGACTGCCTCTTTAAATCCAAGATTCATAACCCAAAGGGTTTCATTTTCTTACAGCATATGTAATTCAAGAGACATTTATTAGTATAGTCTTCATTTAATGCATCAACAAAATATTTTTCAGAAAAGCATTAGATGAACTCCCTGGTTTTCTAGACTCTTTTTGAAGGTTTTAATTATAATTGTATGTTTTCTTTGACAATATTTGTACATAGATCATTTGCAATGCTTCTTACCTCTTCACCTCCACCCCCACTGGAACTGAAAGAGGAATTTGGCAATTTGCAATAAAGGAGAGCCAGAAAATATGAAAAGCAACAACTGGAATCTCCTACACAGTACATTAAATATCTGAAAACCTTCCCTAATGCTTTTTTAACTTATAAGCATACCATAGGAAATACTGCAATATACAATTATAAGAATCTGCTAAACACAGATACTCATTTAACACTTTTAAAAGCTATTGCCAATGCATAAATAACAATTTTTGTATTCATTATTATCCACATTTTAAAAGATCAGCATAGATTAAAAAAATAAATAAAATGGGAAAATATTTAGATTTAAGAATGAAACCAACAAACCATTGTTGGAGCAATATATTACTATGTTAGAACTGAAGGTTGTCCACTGACAGGTCACTCTCACTTGACCTTGCATGCACAGAAAGGTAGTTCACCATGGTAACCTTGGTCTTGTGGTGCTTTCCATACAGTAAATCATTTCAGCCCTCATCATGTAATTCTTTTATTGGCTGTGCAATTGAAATGTCATGCTTCACGAACAGAGAAGCTAGTAATTTCTTATGGGTGATTAAACCACCTCTGTAATGTATGAGCATGGATAGAACTGTATGTAACAGTCTTAAGCATGCACTTCATTTTTTTAAAATCTCTTACCCTGAGATTTTTCAGATGTTTAGAGATAAGTCTATAGGAGAACATAGATTTTTTTAACCACATGAGGCTCCTCAAAATACCAAATATTGTTCAAGTTGATTTCAGCAGTAGCAATTAAATGGTCTGATTATTTGGAATAAATAAATATGTAACGTTCTTTTTTTTTTTTTTTTTTAACTAACAAATAACCTTCAGTTCTACTGGGCAATTCCAAAAGCTGTGCCAAGTTTAACAACACCAGTTTAGACCCAAAGCAGGAAGTGATGTTATTATTTTTAATTAGAGATAAAAGTTTTGTACAAAAATCATCAGAGTGTATTTGGAAATAAACTGGAGATGGACCAACTTGTATGTATAGGTACACAAACACACACACACGCATATATATATGCACACGTGTGTGTGTGTGTGTGTGTGTATACCTTTGTGTGTGTGTGTGTGTGTGTATACACACACACACACGCACAAAGGTGTGCATCTCTCCCTTTTAGGACTATATGTATGTATCAGTTTACAGTCAAGGATGTCAATGCATGTGTTTCTGTATGTGTGTATACAAACACCCATATGCATATATACACATATACATCTTTCCAAAAGATTTAAAAAGGGAAATGTACACTGAGAATTCCATGTTTATCATCTTAAAAAACTATACACACTAAACCAGTTTTTAAAACTTTTAAGATGTTTCTATCAAAAAAATTGTGGTACACTTAAACTTTTTCTTTAGTTTTCCCATTTAGTGTCATTTCCCTATATATAATGAAACAGAGAAGTAGACACTGTGGCATTTACAAAAATCTGTCATTTAAACTACCACCAAAAGAAAAAAAAATAATTCAACCATAAAGGTAAAAACCATTGGACTGCTAGGCTCCAGCAAGTCCATAACTTCCAATTAGTACAGTATAAAATGGGTGGAAGGAGTACAGAAAGAAGAGTGTTAAAAAAACGAGAAACTAGAAAATACTTTTTTAATATTTTGAAGACCATGGAAATGTCTTTCCCTGGCTATCTCCAAAGTTTTGATCTATTGGTACGTGTTAATTCACATCCAATTCCAGGGATGATTGACATAGCAAATGGGATTGATGGCTAGCAATCATATGTATAAATGTGGTCCTTACAGGAGATTCAATTTTGAATTTTGTATTTTGTCTTCTTTATCCAGTATGCTCATTGTTTTATTTACCATTAAGGTGCCATTGTCAAAAGATGACCATACCAAACAACATAGTGCATTACCATTATATGGTAACGTATTGAAGGCCATTGCAAAAATGTAACAAGTACAAGGAAATCTTCTAGTTGCTATTCATTTTTTGCTCTTTTCTGGTACTAAATCCAGATAAAATAATTTTTGTGAAGGAACACAATACAAAAAATTGTTCTGAGCAGTCTTTTGTAAGGGATGCTACATAATTATCTCAGCATTTGAGCACAGATCCAGGTCCTGTATTCTTCTAAATAGAAATCAAATGTTGATTTGTTTACTGAGGGCATTTGTTCTAGGCTGACTCCTCCTTGCTCTGAACAATTAATCTTTTCAAAAATGAAAGAAGGAGATGGCTTACCTTTCTCCTTTGTTCAGCAACAAAATATTTGAATGGATTTCCATTTGTATTTCACTGTTTTCTCCCCTACTGTGGAGCGCTGTTGGAATCTGAGAGCAACTGAAATGAATTCCAAAATTAACTGGACAACTTGAGACTGGATGGAGCTGCAGTAGATGGAGAGGCCTTCCTACTGGCCTTTTTAAAAAAATTATCATCATTATTTTTAATCACAGGATGCTTTCTCACCCACTTGGCCTTCATTTTTCAGGTTCCTTTGACAGAAGCAGCACTCTGCCTCTTAGATGGTGTGCTTTTGGATACCATTTTTTAAAAAAAGGTTAAAACAGCTTCATTGCTTCTTCACACCTCCTCAGAGTTAGAAAGACAAAATGAAACTGTAGCAATGTTTCAAAAAGGACAAGGAGTAGTGAAAAGCAAGAATCATAGTATTTTTTACTGGATCAACTAAATGTCTGGAATAAGTTAGACAAGCGTTCAAATACAAGACATTCTTCATCAGGTCTGATAACATACTTAAAAGAGGACATCAGGACAGCACAGATTTGATTCAAAGAACTATTCTGAGATTTTTTTTTCAACTTTTTTTGTTTAATATGCTATCGTTGAAATATAGGACTGTGGTGTATCTCCTGAATAAAGTATTGGATCTAGTGTCTGTGTAAATATAAACAGCCATTCTGTCTAATCTTATTTTTTTATTATTCTTTCTTTATGAGAAATTAAACTAGGCCAGAGTTCTATTAATAGCTATCACTTTGAAGTCTAGACCAGCATTCAGCTATATTTTGAAGCCATAAGCCAGAACAACACAGCTCAGGTCCAGGCAGCCAAGTGCTCTGACTCTACAGTCACGTCTGCTTTGCGCTGCCAGTGGTTTCCCCCATCCCCAGGCATAGGTGTAGGAATAGCTCCCCACCACTCATTCCTGGAACAGTTCCTCATCACCTGGCCCCAGCACAGGCAAAGATCCTCCCTGCCACTCCCCATCTCTGGAATGCTGCCGAAGACCCACCAGCTCTGTAGGACGGATCCAGTGGCTCTGCAAACTGGATCTGGCCCATGGGCAGCATGTTGCTGACCCCTTGTCTAAACAAACCATTCTTCTACTACTGACAGAGAGATTATGATCCCATTTTACTCTGGTACTCTACTGACTTGAATAATATAGATTTACATGAGGCTAACAGAGATCTGAATCTTGCACAGGACATTACAGACCTTTCTACGTATAGGGGAAGCACCAGAAAGTTGACAGCCAGGACCAGGGCCAGGGTCAAAGCCAACAATTAGCTAATTATGACCCAGTGTGACACTCACCAATTTGAGACCCCAGTGTGGTCCCAAAGCCGGAACTGACATTCAGGGGACCTGCCACACATTCAATTTAAGGCACCATACAAACTAGTAATTTACAAACCAGCCATTAATATGTTAATCATGGCATAAATGTAATGTCTTTTGGGGTCTGAGAGTCTTAGATATTTTCACCTACTTGAAACTGGTAGATTAAAAATCAAAGCTAACACCCTAGTGCTAATGAAATATTTTTGCTATAACTATTTAGAAGATGGCTAACATTTCCTGCACAGCATATAATATATAGCACATATACAAACACAAGGATGTGTGCAGAGAGGTATAATTATCTCAGGTATAAATAGTCAATGAAGGCTAGATCTGAAACTGGTGTTAAACTTTTAACCCTTTCTGGTACTACTCTCAGGTAGCTGGGGAGAGTGTCTAGAGCTACATTCAAATGAAATTTAAAAAAATGTTTAAGTATTTTTAAAAATGTTGTATGCTTTTAAAGCATAAAGTGAACAGAAATATATATTGCTTCTCCAAACAATAGCATAAACATAGCAGTAGTTATTACCAATTCAGATGTGATAATCAGGAATCCAGGTTTTCCATTTCCAACAGAAAAAAACTGGATTTCCCCTTTTAACTGAGAAAATGCAGATTTCTCATTTTAATGGAAAAGATGCAGATTTTTAACTGTTGCAAAGAGCTCTCTACAGGCTGGCAGAGTTCCAGCCTGCAAGAGGATGGAGGGAACAGGAGGAGGACAGGCAGGCAGGGGGTGCCAGGTACATATATATGAACTTGACTGCCAGGCAGCCTGGAGAGCAACTCCCGCAGGTAAGTTGGGTGGGTAGGGGGATTGAGGCCCCCATAATGAGGGCTGGAGGGAAGGAGGGAGTTAAGCATGGCTGGGGCTGTTGCCCAGCCAGGTGGTGCATGGGGCTTAGGGTCAAGGGCCAGAATACATGGCCTCAGGCAGGGAGTGGGACAGGGCTGTGGGTGGCTTGCCTGGGGGATAGAGGGGGTTGGTTCCCTGCCACTGTGTGCACTCCTGAAAGGGGCACTGGGGGGACATGCCCACCAGATCTGTGATTGGGTAGGTAGATGCAGGCTGCTCACTATGGGCTCAGGCTCCCCACCCTGCTGCGCTCCTCCCAGGGCCTCTGCTGCCCAATAGGTGGGACCTGGCATAGCGGGGCTGGGCAGGGAAGTTCCTTGGCACTACAAGGCCCACACCACCCTGGCAAAGTGCCCTCTGCTTGACCAGCAGCAACAGGGGTGGCAGCACAGAATTGTGGCCCTTGCTGCTGCCCAGTGGGTAGGGAGCACCTCTCCAGGGCAGCCCAGGACTTGCAGCAGCAAGGAGTTTGCCCACCCAACCCCATTCTGCCCTGCCATGTCAGGTCCTACAGTGTATTTTTCTGTAAAAGGCAGCAAAGCAGGGAACCAAAGGCCACAGTGGGCAGCCAGCACCTGCCCCCTCCCCCCCAGGGGGGAGGAGAAGCTGGGCTCTATGCTCTGCTCCCCTCTAGGCCCAGAGCAGCTGCCTCCCACTGGTGGCAGTCAGGGCTCAGGTGCTGCTGTGGGGGTGGGGGGTAGGGGGCTGTGAACCTGGATCCCTGGCCTGTAGGCCTGGCAGCTCTGACAGGGCTGGGGCCATGGGTGAGAAGTGAGGTGCACCAGCAGGACCATGGGGCTGTGTGTGGGGAGTGAGGAGCACTGGCAGGATTGAGGGGCTGTGAGTGGGGAGTGAGGGGCACTGGCACGGCCAGGAAGCTGGGAGTGGGGAATAAGGGGCACCTGCAGAGAGCTGTGGTTTGGAGGTGAGGGGCCTGGACCTATACCCTGGTGAGCAAAGGGGGCAAGGGGGAGCTCTGATTTTCCATGGTAAAAAGTCCAAAATCAAATACCAAAATGTACAGGTATTTAGAATGTAATTATACTGATTGTGGCACTGGTAGGTTTCCAAACTGCTTTAAAATTGTAAATATATCAGTAAAAACTGTGTTATATCTATCTATCTATCTAATATAGCGTTTCATTTTAATCACAGATTTTCGGGTTTTTAATCAGAGAATCTGCAATTTTTAAACAGAAAAAAAACAGAATCCCCGGTGATAATATATGTCTCCCTAAGAGGTACACTTACCCAAAATAGATCAATATTTTTTACATGTCTGCCTGTTATAGTGTCTCTAGTGTTTTGCTATGATATACAGGATTGCATAGATTTAAAAAAATTAGTTATCAGTATGCCTAAAATGCTTTTCATAACCCAAACTTCCGTGTTTCTTGACTTTAAACCATTCTTTACAACACACTTCTTTCATGAGATGCAGTCTCTTTCAAAGTAAGGAGAGAAAAAAAAAAGGGAGGGGGGATGATACTCAGCATGTCAGCATGTAGATATTACTAACTAAAGCAAACAAATTATCTTATTGTTGTAACCCTTGTACTCTTCTCTTCTGTTCTGTACAGTATGTATTAGCATTTCGAATTTAAGAATCACATCCACAAATATTTATGCACAGGCTTAATGTTAAGAACTAATTATTTTTATTAGTTCATCAGTTGTGTATTGTTTTATTTTTCTGTAAAATACTACACAAGCCTTTTAACCATCCTACACCTTGAGGTGAAAGACTATGTATATTTACATGGAGGTTGTGTACTATATACTATTTTGACCGCAATTCCTGATGGCAGCTAGTAGTCTGACTTTAACTCATATTCTGAAGATAATTACTATCTCTTTCATGTTTGAACAACAAAGCACAAACAACTAGAAAGGCCTAAAGATTATATATTTAAGGTCCATTTTCTTGATCTTTACAAAAATGTCTTACTTTTCCTACTGTGGAAATATTATTTAAAGCCATATAATGTGAGCTGGGTTTTCAAGACAGCCTGACTTCTGTATGAATGTAAGAAAGTTGCTCGATTATTTTGGAAAAAAGTAGGAAGGGCATTCATTAGATGGCCCCAAATATCATAGGACAGTGTGGATGATCTCATCCAGTGCTGTTTATTCACAGAAGCAAGATGTCTTTAGCAGGTCTCAGCCAAGCTTAGCCATTTGCCTGGTCTCTTCCCTTAAGTGGTTACTAGTAATATTTATTCAGAAGACTAAAGATAAAATTATGAATGCAGTGTATTAATTGCATTAACTACCAACATGGCTTGCGAGTCTATTAAATCTAATCTGCGATTTTGTATAGTCACCTTAAACTCTCTCCGTAATATTCCAATAATTTTGTATACTGACTAAACTATCAGAAATTTCTAAGGGTTGTTGGTTATATCTGTGTTGGTCTAAAGACATAGGCAGGGAAGGTTCCCTGGGTAGATATGATATCTTTTATTAGACCATATTTATATCATATACTATTTGTCTATTCCCCACCTATTTATTCCGCTTCTAGTCTTAACTTCTTATCTTTCCCATTCCTGTGCCTTCCATATGTTGTTTCCCTTATTTATTAATAAAGGATGGGGGCGAGGGGGCTTAATAAATTAAAACACTTTCAAAAGTCTGCTCTCCAGTTCTGTGCATTATTTTCTTATATTTTAGTTATTTCTTCTTTCAAAATTCTTAAGTAATTTTCTCTCCAATTTTTTCAAAAACTCTCTCCATGATCTTGTATGTAACATGCTGGATGAAGATTGATACGTTAAAAATATATCACTGTCTCATAACAGTGACATACATAACAGTCGTGCTGAAGGGCAGACAGAGAGAGAGAGATTATGTATTTGTAATCAATTTATTCAGAATTTGATCCCTACTAACATTTATGTAATTATCAAGGTACCTTTATCCTTCCCAGTATTATACATGAAGTAGATGCAGCTATACTCCCATTCCTGGTATTTTCCATTTCAGATTCCTTAATATTTCCTATGATTTCTTTTAAAATTTCCCCATTTCATTTTGTGTTTCATATGTCTCTGCCCCTTTATGCAATATCTGTTACATGTGCCCACCTGTGAGGTGCATTTTTAGATGCCGACCCCATGGTAGGGCTTTGAGTTTCTTGAAAAAACTTGACAGTTCTCGACTTTGACTCTAGCCCACATCAGAAAACCTAAGTGAAGTTACAGTCTGCAGAGCCTCATTAGATCTAGAAATCGCAACTGCTGAGGTTTCAGTCAATTGAGAGTCTTCAGTTTGAGAAAGATCTATTATATACTGCAAGTAACTGCCAACAAGGCAGGCTGTACTTGTAAATTGAAGGGTTAAAGAATGCAACATTTGGATTGCAAGCTGTGGTATCTTGAAGAGGTATGCTCATGTAATTATTTGTTCTATAGAACATTTTACAACTGGAAAATGATTTGGTACTGCAAAGTATCAGGGTATGAGCAATTTCTCAGAATAGTGAAATTAGATCACATGGCAATGAGCCAGCAACCCCAGAGTTCTCACTATAGAGATACTTCTGGGGCATATCAGAACATTTATGTCAGGAGTTATTGAGAATTGGTGCCTGCCCTTCATAGTCACAGCTCTCAAAGATGATTGTAGAGAACCAATCATGTCTGCTAGTTTAGCCATTGTGTTCACCTGATGCTTCTTGGAAAAAAAGTTGGACAGCTCTCTAGTAATAGACTCAGAACTTACTCAGCCTTCAGGTATACCCATTATATAGAGATCCCCTGCTGTTTAAGTGCATAAGTAACATCAAGGTATTTGCCTTCTCAATCCATTTTCTTTGCTCTAAAGGAGAGATTCCTGCAGGGCTCACAGGAATAGCAAAAATGTGAAGACATCAGATATCCAAGGCATTGTCCGTCTTTCAGCAATACTGTAGTAGACTAGAATATGTGCTTCCTAGAGCCTTTTCTGGACATACAAATGCCACTCTTGAACATGTAAAGTGCAGCTATATCCACTGCATCAAGGTCAAACATATTTGGGAATGTGGTAAGTCCAAACAGCATTTCAAAATATTTGTGGAACTCTGTCTTTTTGACAGAAAATACCACCCATTCTATGTAAAAAAGAGAGAAGGACCTTTTATATACAACATTAATTTATTTTGAACTATCTACCTGTCTGTTTCTGTCATCTGTTCTAATTTCTCTCTTCAGTTTCTAAAATTCAAGATCAATAAGGAGAAATTCAATTGAAGATTATTTGCATTTTTTTCTTTTTTCTTCCCTTAATAGTCTCTTAAAAATAAATAATTGAGGTAATTCAGAGGACAGCAAAACTATAACAGAAATAAGATATATAGAATCACTTTCTCTAGCTCTAATTATCCCTTATACCGAAGAAAATACAAGGTGATATTAAACACACTGAGTTTAAATATGGTAAAAGTTTAAATACTAGGAATGCATTACCATTAACAATTCTAGGAACATATTTATACAACTTCATGACATTTTTCATCTCTGCCTCTCTACTAGAGTCATTATCCAACTCCGAGATTTAGAATGATTTTTATTTAAATCCTCAATAACAACAGTTACATTTTGTCTTGGGAAGAGGAAACCTCCACTTGACCTCCCTAAAATTGATTTGGAAAAAACAGCAAACTCATTAAAATCAATCCTTTTTTTTTTTTTTATCCTAGACTGAAACTGGTTTATTTAATACAGCATACTCAGATTCAGACCACTGCATATTCACACTAGATCAACACATAGCCAGATTCCATTCCTTTGACCTTAAAATATCTGCAGATTAAATTCAACTCCAAAGGCATTTAAGAAGCTTATCTACATTTTAAGGCTAATTATATCTTTTAATAATTTGCATATTTAATTATGTTTATTATTAATTAAGAGTAAGTATTGTTTATTCAATTTGCTTCTCTTTCTGCTTGGCTTACTGCAGTGAAAACCAATGAGGCAGGGAAAAAAAGAGGCTGTTTTAAAAAAAACAACCAGCACAATGTCATCAAAACATGACCAATCAGATGCTATCAAAAGCATCTATTTATAAAAACTAATACTCTTTCATCTTTATTATTATTATTTTTTAGAAGTACAGTAGGAGACAAAAGAAGCGTGTCTAATATACTTTGACCATCTCTACTCTATATCAATACAGTATTTCAATTCAAATGTGTTGCTCACAATGACAACTTCCATTTTTTTAACACTCAGTTACTTTCTCTGAAATTAAACAATTAATAAGCCAGGAGCTATATGAGTGATAAATTATTCATTCATATTATACCAAATGAGCATTAATCAATTATAAAGATATACAGAAATTAAAAAAGAAAAAACGAGAGAGCTATAGGCTTTTAATATTAAGCATATTCTAGAAAAAGTCTCTTTAAAAGAGATTTAATTTGCATCATGACATCAACATGCAAAGCTATGTTCTGGCTACTTCCATTATAAAAAAAAAAAAAGCATTACACAAAAATAATAAATCCACAAGTGTATACAGACTCTCAATGAGAAGCAAACATTATTCCTTACATTTCTACATTTAATAAATAAAGATGCTTATTAGAACTTTTTTTAAATCATTAGGACTTATCAAGTATTATTCTAAGTCTGTTCAATTCAAGCAGAGGTTGTTAAATACTGGATAGTCACACAAACTGGTTATTCTCTTGAATGCTCATTGGAAGAAAGGTGAGACAGTGGATCATGGTCTAATCAGTAGCTAGATTAAGATATTCACAGCAGATGTGGAAGACTCAGGCCCTCTCTACACATTACAGGTATTGCACAGTTAACTAGTTAATTGCACTGTTACCAGGACACCAGCTACACATGCAAAGTAGCTATCACACAATAAAAAGCTCCAATTACATATAAAGTTAGACCTTGAAAATGTGTATCAACGTAATAGCTGATTGCTATCCAACTTTAATTTGCATGTGTATCACATGACATGGCTCCCAACTGCAAGGGTGCACCATGCCCAGTGTAAAAGCCCCATGGCTTGCGGGTGCATGAAACCCCTGGGCCTTGGGGATCACCAGGGCTCCAGTTCACAGGAAACCCACGGGGCTGGAGTACTGCTGCAGGGGCAATCCTCTTCAACCCAGGAGGCATGAAACCCCTGGGGCCAGAAGATTGCTACAAGGGCAATCCCTTCTAACCTGGTGGGCAAGAAACCCCCAAGGCTGGAGGATCGCCACAGGGATAAGCCCCCAACTCTGGGGTTGTGGGAAACCCCTGGGGCTAAAGGACTGCCCCTACAGTGATCCTATGGCCCCAGGGATATCCCACAACTCTTGAGCAGGGGGAATCATCCTTGTGGAGATCCTCTAGGTCTGGGAGTTTCCTGCACCCCACCCCCCAGAGCTGGGTGCCCCTCAACCAGGGTGCATGGGGCTTCCAGCCAATAGAGTTTGCTTTTAGCCAGTGGCACTGGCAATAAGGCATGACAGGATCTAATGCACGATCCCACAATCACACTTCCCTTGTTCACGTGGTATGCCAAGAGGTACAACTGTGAGAATAATGCATTAGATCCCATCTTACCTTTACCTGTACATGTAGAGGGGGCCACAGATTCAAATCTTAATTCTAAGATTAAGCCCAGATGTGGGCATTTCTGGTCAGAAACTGGCCACAAGCATTACTCTGTTAAGCATATTTCTGTGTGACAAATTTGTCTGGTTGTTTATAGGTTTAGGCACATTGCATATCATTGCATTGCATATCAGGGGCAACTCATACGGGGTGGACAGGGGTGTACGTGCACCCCCTGCCAGGCCGCAGTCCCTGTTTAGCCAGCAGGCAGGGGGGCAGGTGGGAGCACCAGTGCCCCCCCACCCCATGAGCACCGGCCAGGGAGCTAGGCCTCCAGAAAAAGCATCCGTGTCGCTTCCGGAAGTGGCCACTGCAAGATAGACTTTTAGTAGCAGAACCTAGAATGGCTTTGTTGACATATCAACAAAAGTAAGATGCCCAACACATGTCCAGAGGAGATAAACATGACAATGGGAGAGCAGGTTGGTGGGGGAAAGCAGCCTGTCAACTCCTGGCCAGAAGAATGGGGCAGCTGATAAGGCTGGAAAGGGAATGGCTAAGTATTTTTGTGGGTGGTCAGCATGGAGAAAGCAGGACTGTCAATGGAGGGACTCAACTCATTTGGAGGGGACAGAGACCTCTGATTGGGTGGCCTTTGCTCCAATAATTACTTTACCTGAAGACACTGACTACAGCACTGCTTGAAACTGTGGGTTGTACTTGGTTTCCTCCACATGAGGTGAAGCCCCTCTCAGGGGTGGAAATGGATGCTTGCTGTTTGAGTCAGAGCCAAAGAGAACCAGGAAAGGTGAGAGATGGAAAGGCCAAGGTCTCAGAGTGGGAAGGAACCAGGCCTCTCCCCTTGCTCTAGAAGCCAAGAGCTGGCTTGAGGGAACTCTCCAAGACCAGAGAAGGCCACAGTAGTTCCAAACAAGCACTCCCTTGGAGGGCACTCTGTCACACTGGACATTTTTCTCCACTAAGCACTAACATGCTATTCTTGAAA
This sequence comes from Crocodylus porosus, assembly GCF_001723895.1. Lineage (NCBI taxonomy): Eukaryota > Metazoa > Chordata > Crocodylia > Crocodylidae > Crocodylus > Crocodylus porosus. The sequence continues at coordinate 217,780,191 of NW_017728886.1, read as the reverse complement.
AGGCAAAACTATCTGAAATTAAAACGAACTGCTTTAAACAACACAATGTTATTTATTGCCAACAGATAAATAAGAAATTTCTAAGATACAAGATGCATCATACTTTTGAAAGAGCCATCGAAATACCACGTAAAGATTTGCTGTAGTCAAAAAGAAAATTCCCAGAAGTTGGACACCATTAGTTATGACATATCACCCTTCTCTGGAACCTCATGGAAAATCCTCACACAATTGTAACCCATACTAGAAGAAAACCCAAATCTTAAAGAGATCTTTCCAGAGCCACCCATCCTAGCCTTTAAACAAGCACTGAACCTCGCTAACCTCATCACCCAAAGCAAATTGCCTATGACTCGCACCACTCTGTGATCCAGACCATGCCAGGCCAAGAAACAAAAAATGTGCCAATACATCTCCACCACTCCCACAATAACCACACCCCTCAACAGAACTATCACCATTCCTGGATCTTAAAGCTGCACCTCCTGAAATGTTATGCATCTCATCCAGTGCACAAATGCCTTGATGAAAAATACGTAGGAGAAATCAAACAACTGTGCACCAGAATGAATGCACAACAAAAATCTATCAAAGACAAGAATACCCAGCTAACCGTGGGTGCACAGCTCTCACAAGACACATATTCCTTTTCCAATCTCTCAGTTCTAATTCTCAAAGGGAATTTACAAAACACCTTTTGTAGACAAGCCTATGAACTTCACTTCATAAATCTATTAGACACAAAAATCATGGATTTATAACACATTATAACCTGCCTGACATCTAATTCATCACATACCTGCCAGACCTAACCTCTTACACTCCCCCATCCCCTCTCCTCCTTTTCTGCCCTTTGTCTTCCTAATTTCCAGCTATTTACTTTTTCACTGTCAGCCTCTTTTCTACTTGGAATTACTATTATGGTAGTCTCCCTTATTTTTGTTCCCCACTACCCCCTGTTTTTTTCCCTCTTCCCTTCCCTGTTCTACCTTTTGTTTTCCTAATTTCCACCTATTTATGTTCTCACTGGCATCCTGTCACACTTTCCGCTTCTTTCATTCCTTGGAATCTTAGAACAGCAGAGACTTCCTAACACCGGAAGAAGGGTGATTGTGCCAGAAAGTTTGCAAAGAACTTTCTTCCAACTACTGTTGGTCTAATAAAAAATATCATATCTACCCAAAGAACCTTGCCTCATAAAAAGCAATAAATATATGATTCCTTACTTCCAGAGTTAGCAGTTCTAGAGGCCTATAACATGCACTCAGAGTGAGGGGAGTACATTTTAATTAGAGTGGTCCCCAGACAACTGCTCCAATTAAAATGGCTCAACATCACATGTATTAAGCCCCTGCACATTTCAAAATGCATGCGAGATGCTTTACCTAAAGCTCATTTGATGAGGTTTAGAAATAGAGCCCCTGCAGCCATTTTGAAATACATGGGGGCTTAACACATGTAGTGGTGAGGCAACGCTGGAGCATTCTAAGTAGAACGCAGAGCAGATTCAATAAACTGAGTCTGCTCTGACTGTATCAAATGGAGTGCCCCAGGGGTCAGTCTTGGGGCCAGGTATGAAGTAGAGTGCCCCAGAGGTCAGTCCTGGGGCTGGTTTTGTTCAATATGTTCATCAATGACCTGGAAGATGGCATAGAGTGCACCCTCAGCAAGTTTAGAAATGACACCAAGCTGGGGGGAGTAGTAGATATGCCGGAAGGCAGGGATAGGATTCAGAGTGACCTAGAGAAATTGGAGGATTAGACCAGTGACCAGGGAGCCTGTGAACAGTGGCTGAAAACAGGGTAAGCAGTTTTCAGGCAGTTTGCTCAGGGCAAGAAGAGGAAAGGGAAGAGAAATCAGGCACCAGACATCAGATCCTGCCCAGGGAAGGTAAGTGATCCAGAGCCGTATGTGCCTGCGACTAGCTGAGTGTTCATCTATGGGGTGGGGGCATGTGTTCTACGAAGCTAGGAGTGTTGCTGACTGATTGAGCCTGGGCCTGAAAGAAGCCTTAACAAGGGGATGGAGCCAGTCCAGGCCCACCAGGTTTACAAGAAGACTCCCCAGGTGACCAAAGAGCCTGCAAACAGCGCAAGTAGTTTGCAGGCAGTTCCCAGGCCAGTTTCCAGCACCAGCCCCGCCCAGCTTTTGAGGGGAAGGCCTTTCAGCTTGGCTGAGTAAGCAAGAAAAAAAGAAACCCTTTGAGCCCAATGATAACAAGGTGAGCTTGCAGGTGAGTTTGCTAAGAAAGATGTTCTTGGAAGAAGAGCAGTAAGACAGAGAAGGAAAA
>NW_017728886.1:217682896-217777336 GCF_001723895.1 Crocodylus porosus | reverse complement strand
TTGGGCAGGGGGCTGGACTCGATGATCTCCCGAGGTCCGTTCCAGCCCTAATGTCTATGAAATCTATGAAATCTATGAGGTTTCTGTCCAAGCAGGACTGCTCACCATTGAGGCTTCCACCTAGGTCCAGGTTTCGCACTGTAGGGACTGTAGCTTGCAGCCAACATCTTAGAGTTGAAGTTGCATGTGTTTCTGCCACTCTGTCTAAAAATGTTGCTGACCCCTGATCTAGTAAAAGATGCTAAAGTTAATAATCTGTATATTTTTAAATATACCAGAAACAGGGTGCCAGTTAGAGAATTGATGGGACCATTAGTTGACCAGGGTGTAATGATGCCAGGCCAGAACCCTGGATACTGCCAGCCACAAGCAAGAGATCAGTGCAAGCCATCCCTAGAACAAGCACCACCTGCAGCAAGCCAAGAGCAGTGCCCTTGCCCCAGTTGGGCTGAGTGAGGCAATCAGGGCAGCCAATCCCCTGAAGCAGCAGGCAGGCCCCACCTGCTTCAGCCCTTAGGAGCCAGGCCCAGCCCAGTTTCCTCATCCTGGAAAAGGTAAACATTCTTGCTCCTGATCCTCTGTGCTTTTCCCTGTTGATCTTCTGGTTTTGACTCCTGGCTCTGACTCAGGCTGGTGACTTGGGTAAAAACCTTATCATGCCTTAATTCTGGTTCTCTGCTTCTGATTCTGGTTTGACTTTCAGCTCTGGCCTTTGACTTCTGATCCTGGTTACCTTTGACTTACCTTGTCTCTGGTTTCAGCTTCTGACCCTAGCTTGTCTTGACTTCAGCTACAGCTTTTGGATCCAGTTCCAATACCAGACCACTCCAGATGCCCATTCCCTGGGGTAGCAGTTTGGACTACATTGGTTCTTCAGGATAACTAACCACAAGGCTAGACTGCCCACACCCTGGGGCCTAACACAAGGAGTAAAAGGTGCACTAGGGGATGATAAGGCCATAGCAGAGAAGCTAAACAAATTATTTGTATTGCTATTTACCATAGAAGACTCTGGAGACATTCCCGTGTCAGATCAATCTCTTTTAGTAGATGAGTCTGGAGAATCCGACCATGCTAAACTGACAACAGAGAAAATTTTAGAACGCATTCAGAAACTAAATACTAATTAAGTCACCAGGACCAGATGGAATTCACCTGAGAGTTCTAAAGGAACTCAAAGGTGAAATTGCAGAACTGCTGGTAATAGTATGTAACCTATTGTTATACACAGCCACTGTGCCAGAGGTCTGGCAGGTTGCCAACAACAAACCTATTTTCAAAAAGAGCTCCAGAAGTGATCCTGAGAACCACAGACAAGTGACTCACTTCCATCCCCAGCAAGTTGACAGAATCTATAATAAAGACCAGAACAATCAGTAAAATGGAGAGATATTATTTACTAGGGAAGAGTCAGTGTGGTTTTTGTAAAGGGAAATCCTACCTTACAAAGGGGATCCAGTTGATGTAATATATTTGGTGGATTGAGGCTTAAAAGACAGGAAGAAAAGGGTCTAAATGGTCACTTTTAAGGATGGAGAGAGATAAAAAATGGGGTCCCACAGGGATCTGTATGGGGCCCTATTTTGTTCAATATTTTCATTGATGACTTAGAAATGGTAGTGTAGAGTGAAATCTCCAAGTTTGCAGATTATACCAAATTATTCCAGGTAGTCAACTCCCAGGATGATGGAGAGGAGCAGCAAAAAGATCTCACCCAGCTAAGTGTATGGCCAAAAAAATGGCAGATGAATTTCAAGTGCTAGGTAATGTACCTGGGGGAAAATATCTTCAATTATATGTACATAATGCTGTGTTCTGAACTAGCTGTAATGACTTAGTAAAGAAAGCTTGGAATCATTGTAGATAGCTCCCTAAAAATGATAGCTTAGTGTGCAGTGGTGACCAAAAAAGCCAATAAAATGTTGGGCATCTTTAAGAATGGAATTGAAAACAAAATGGAGAACATGATCACGCCATTATACAAATCCATGGTGTACCCACATCTTGAATAGCGTGCATTTCTGGTCACGACAAAGTTGCCCATGCTGAGTTCTTGAAACATGTCAACATTCTGAGAATCCATTCTCTTCTCAGTTAGTGAACTTTGATGGCTTGGTCATATGTGGAGAATGGACAATGATCATATACTCAAAGATCTTTTGTATGGAGAACTTCCTACAGGAAAAAAAACACATGTCCTTCTCTCTATTTCAAAGATGTTTTCAAGAGAGGTGTGAAGGAGAGGAGATTGCGGAGGATGGAAATAACTGAAAACAGTCTACTAAACATGGAAAAAAGTCTTTTGAGGAAGGAAGAGCCCAACAAGCAGTGGAAAAAAGAAACCTCAGGAAGAACCCCACAATTTATTCAGTATTGTTAGAAACAAACTTCACATATGGTAAGTGCAGAAGAGACTGCATTCAAAAATTGGACTTTACAGCCACACTCTCAGATGTTCTTGGGAACAATCCTAGAAGCACAAGGGATGCCTCATCCCATCTCAGAAGAAAAGTAGCAAAAGGGCACAGCGACCCTCTTGTCTCAGCAGGGAACTCATGCACCTCCTATTCCAAAAAAGAGAGGCTTATAAACAATGGAAGATAGGAATCACCACAAAGGAGGATTACTTTGCACTGGTCCATACCTGTAGGCGGCGAAGCAGGAAAGCCGAGGCTGCAACCAAACTTCACCTGGCTACACATACCAAGGACTGTGATAGGGTACCTGAAGCACCTGGCCACAGACAGAATAAGAAAGAAACAAAGGAGAAAAACTTACCCTGAGGAGCAGAAGGAGCCGCGGAAAACCCAGAGACATCAAACACCATGCTCAAAACAACTGCATGAGTCAGCTGGGGCATGGCAGATCAAAGGCTGCTGCAAATCAAAGCCCTTCCAGCCACTGGGGCTCAAACTTGAGAACAGAAAAGGAGCATGGGAAGAGAACAAAGAGAAAAAAAGAGAGAAACCACGCCAGAGAGCAAAGGAGGAACAGCTGGGTCAGAGGGGCAGTGAAAAGGAAGCTGCCACGGCAGGCCCAGCTAGAGAGAGGAAGATTTAAGGGACGCTCAGAGAGTGTCCCGGGGTCAGAGGAAGGGAGGAAACAAAGATAAGAAAACAGGCGAGGGTAAGAGATTTACTGAGGAGCTAAAGTGAAAGTTCCAGCCTCACAACTTGCCTAACAAGACCCAGTGGGGAATTGAAGCCAATAGAGAGGCTTGAATGATCGGTGAGTCCGGAACTGAGGGTGAAGAGAACCACTCCAAGGACCTAAGGGAAGAAGAAGACATAGATGAAGTTACTCCCCGGAGAGGGGAGCAAGAAGAGAGAGTGGGTCCCAGTCACAGGAGGGTGACGGGGGAACCAGGAGAGAGAGAGAGAGCTGTCTTAGGTCCCATGCAGGGAAGAATGGGGCAACCAGCCACTTGGACAAAGGCTCTAGTCAAGGGCCCTTCAAACAGGAATAGGAATATCAATCTTAGAGGCAATCAACAATGACTAGAACAACAGGTGTGATGAAGGCAAGGTATGGGAATGGTGGAGTCCTGCAAAGAACCACCAACATCTTGAGTCCACAGCCATTCTCAGTTGTCTCCCAGAAATGTCTAAGCATATCTCCCATAACATTGAAGGCATGGCAGGAGATCTACAACAAGACACAATTATTCCAGGCAGGAGGCAACGTGACTCTGGGCAGCTCGACAACCCCCTTACAAGGACAATAAAAAGTCCTTTTTTGGATATGTGGGGTTGTCAGCCGACACCCAGGAAAAAGCTAACCTGCTTAATGGGTACTTCGCATCAGGTTTTCATCAACCCAAAGAGTCCACCCTGCCTAGCAAGATATGGGATGGCCACAGTGAGGGTGAATTTATACCTAGTATCAGTGTAGACCTTGTAAAGGAACACCTTGAGAGGCTGGACACCTTCAAGTCAGCTGGTCCTAACATATTGCACCCCAGAATACTTAAGGAGCTGGCAGAAGTCATAGCCTAGCCACTGGCAAAGATTTTCAAAAACTCCTGGTGCTCAGGTGAAGTACCTGAAGATTGGAAGAAGGCCAGTGTGGTACCCATCTTCAAGAAAGGGAGGAAAACAGATCCAGGGAACTACAGGACAATCAGCTTGACCTCAATCTCTGGAAAGTTTCTTGGGGGGGAAAAAAAATATATATCAAAGAAACCATTCTTGACAAGCTGGCTGATGGCAACATCCTGAGGGACAGCTAGCATGGGTTTGTCTTGCCTGACCAATCTCATCTCCTTCTATGGTTTTGGGGGTCATTATTGACCACAAATGAACATAAGCCTTCAATGTGACGCTGCGGCTAGTAAAGTGAGCAAAACACTGGCTTGCATACATACATGCTTTGAGCAAATCCCAGGACGTCATTCTCCCATTGTATTCAGCCTTAGTAAGGCCACAGTAGGAGTACAGTGTCCAGTTTTGGGCTCCATAATTCAAAAAGGATGTGGAGAAGCTCGAGAGAGTCCAGAGGAGAGCCACAAACATGATCAGAGGGCAGGAAAACAGACAGTAGGATGAGAGGCTGAGAACTATGGGACTCTTCAGCCTGGAAAAGTGCAGGCTCAGGGGCAATCTGGTGGCCACCTATAAGTTTATCAGGGGTGCTCACCAGGATCTGGGGGAATGTCTGTTCACCAGAGCACCCCAAGGGGTGACAAGGTCAAACTGTCACAAACTCTTCCATGACCGTTTTAGGCTGGATGCAAGGAAAAACTTCTTTACTGTATGAGCCTCCAAGGCCTGGAATAGGCTCCCTCCAAAGTACTAAATGACTGTGTGGTAATGACTGCACAGTCAGCATCTCATGTAGATGCAACCTGTGAAAAGAAACTTTGGATATGAATATATGCTGAGAGTCCTAGCATGCTTTTGCAAACAGACATCATAAGAGGTTCAAAAAAGGAAGCCACTAAACAATCCCCTAATGAACTACTGAAATTGATTTTAAAAATCCTCTAGAGAAGATAACTTAACATCCTTAGTTGCAGTGACTGCAATTTACCTATAACTAGGAGAAAAGACTCACCTTGCAGTTCCAGAAATAACAGAAGCATTAAGCATTGATGAAGAAAAGCAATTTTTTGTAAAGTCCCCTGGGAGAAGAAGATAAAAGGTGACCAGAAATTGTACTTCCCTTACAGTCCAGTTAGCTGCGAGTCCAAAATGATGCTAATATTCTTACTAAAAAATTTACCACAGGTAAGGTAGGAAATTTCACTTGTTCAGCTTAATCTGTTCAAACTTGAATCCTGTGGATCCAAAAGCCTATTTCCTGTCTTAATCTAAAACCTCTTAACATATAATTTGGATAGCAGTGGAACAGAAATAATGTATTTTCTCACATTCCACACATGCTCCTAAATAAGGCACACATTTTGTTTCTGGAAGGCAGAATGTAGAAAAAACAAAGATTTTTCCAGAATCATGGCTGACCATGACAAGTAATGTTGGCACTGGATTTAAGACCCAAATACCTTGTTCCAGGCAGGCCCAAACCCTCAGGACTGACCACAACCTATCCATTCGATAATAGGCAAATTTTACTGATACACAGCAATAGCAGATAATAATAATGCACAGTTCTATATCTACCAGTCCTAGAGCTGTCCTCATAGTCAAGGTACTTCTGGCCAGTACTTGAGCTTCACTCAGGTTCTCTCTTTAATGTCAGATGTCAGCAACCTGGAGGGTGGAAGTCAAGGCCCAACCTGCCAGTCAAAGTCTGGAGGACATAACTGGAAACCGAAAGGGTCCAGGAGCCTGTAGTCCAGATGGGTCTGGAAGAGCCCTGGAAGACCAAGGGGTCTGGCAATCCAGAGACAAGGCCCTTGAGGGGTCAAAAGTTTAAAAGAGACCACTTCTAAGACTGCCAGGGCTGGAAGCCTGAGATCTCAACTATGAGGATGGACCAAGGAGCCCAGAAATGAAAGACTGTGCCATGAGAGGTGAATATGACTAGGCAAGAGAGCCTGGAGATTGGTCCTGGGTAAGATGTGAAAAATTACTCCTAGGACTGGTTAATGTGGTGGAGTTATGTGTAGAGGAGTAGTATCTACAAAATACCACATGTTGCCACCCCAGGAAAAGGCAAATATTGGGCACCTAAAAACCCTAGCTCCCACTGCCTTGTGGGTCACCCATTGATAAGAGAAGGCTAAGGGGAACATAGCCAGACAGAAAAACCCTTGGTGGAGGTCAAGGAGGGAAGATGTGTGGCAGGGTACACCTTGGAGCACCTGTTACTTTGAGAAGAAAGAACTACTGGAGAAGCAGCCTCTGCAAGGATGGGAATCTCTGAATGAGCTCCAGCATGGCAAGGGCCAGGGCAAAGGTAGTCACAGCATCAAAAGTGATTTGATGACAAACTAAACTAAAGGGGATTGAGCCCCTCCCTTTTTGTCTTTTTGTTTTGGAAGATGTGGACCACTGCTGAAGCATCAAGAAGTCCGCTTGATACAGAGAAAAGTGTGCATAGTAACTGTGTTGCTTTTTTGGCTGTGTTTATGAAATGCTACTGCTGTAAGCAGTTGTGATATTACCTTCCTGATAGGCCTGTGGAATATCTGCAGAATGGCTACAGAAAATGGTATATCATGTGGAGTATCACCTCCAGTTCAGACATGCCAAAGATCAAGATGCCTGGATTGACCATTTGTTTTTCTTCTCATCTTTTTATTTGTTTTGTTTTGCTTTGCTAGATACGTATTTAAGATTTTTATGGTAGGAATAGTAATACAATGTAGCTTTATTAATTCCCAGAATTTGTGCAAAGATCTGGAACAAGGAGTAAAGTGGTGGGATCCCAGTGGAAACCAGGCATGCATTTCTCCAGCCTCTTGCAGGATGGAGGGGCACTGGTGGTGCTATGATGGCACCAAGCTGTCCAGCTGGAATGACAAGAAAGCATTGCCTATTGTACAAGAGGAGTAAAATTGCTGAGAACATTTGAACCTTCTGTAGAAATATATGCAGGTATTTTGTATGGTTGTGGCGGGGGACTGGGTGTGGGGGGGATTTGTGAAGGTGTGGGTGTGCGTGTGGGCTTTGTGGGCAGCTGTGAGCTTTGTGAGGGGATTGTGAAGGGGTGTGTGGGATTTGTGAGGGGGTGTGGGTATGGGAGTATGTAGGGTTTGCAGGTCAGTGTATGGTTTTTGAGGGGGTTGGGAAAGGGTGTGGAGGGTGTGGGTGTTTGCATGAGGTTTGTGGGCAAGTGTGGGGTTTGTGGTGCACAGCCCCCATTGCTGCTGGGTCAGCAGCAGCAGGCCCTCAGGTCATTCACAGCTGCGGCAGGCAGAGTCCCTAGCAATGCACACCTCTGGCCGAGTCCCAGGGCCTGCATGTGCTAAGTGGGGCTTGCAGCACTGCAGTAGGGAGCTGTGAACCATCAAGCAAGGCAGGCTTCATGTCTCCATGTGTGACTTCCCACTGGAGTGCTGGAAGCCCCACCTGGAGGCATGGAGCCAGCTGGCCTAGCCCGATAGTGCATGGAAAGAGAGCTACACACCATCAGGCCAGGCAGGCTCTGTGCCTCCTCTTGGGGCTTCCAGTACTCCAGCGGAAAGTCATCCATGGAGGCAAGTAGGAGCTCACCTGGCCCGATGGTATGCAACTCCGTGCCTCCATGTACAGCTTCCCGCCCAGTCCAACAACGTACAGCTCCCAGTCCACATGCCATCCGGCCAGGCTGGCCCTCCATGTGAGGCATGCAGCTGACACCTCTCCACTCCCTCAGCCCCCATCCACACACCACCCCCTGCCCCCCCCACTGGCTCTTTCATAGATTCATAGATTGTAGTCGGAAGGGACCACAATGGATCGTGTCCAACCTCCTGCCCCTGGCAGGAAAGAGGACCAAGGTCATATGACCCCAGCCAGTTGTCTATCAAGCCTCCTCTTGAAGACCTCCAAATTAGGTAATAGTACCACCTCTCTGGGAAGCCCATTCCAGATTCTGGCTACTCTTACTATAAAAAATTTCTTCTTAATGTCTAACCTGAATCTACTCTCCACTAGTTTGCACCCATTATTCCTAGATACTCCTCGGGGTGCTGTGGTAAAAAGCGCATCTCTAATTCCCTGTTGTCCTCCCTTGATAAACTTATAGATGGATGCAAGGTCTCCCCTCAGACGTCTGTTGTGAAGGCTGAAGAGATCCAGATCCTTTAACCTCCCCTTGTAGGGTCTTTCATGGAGGCAATTAATCATGCAAGTTGCCCTCCTCTGAACCCTCTCCAGATTCTCCATGTCCCTCTTGAAGTGCGGCGCCCAGAACTGGATGCAATACTCCAACTGTGGCCTGACCAATGACGCAAAGAGGGGAAACATCACCTCCCTCAATTTGTTGGTGATGCATCTGCTAACGCACAACACGGTGTGATTGGCCTTGTTGATGGCTTCATTACACTGCCGGATCATGTTCATTTGGAGTCAACAATGACTCCAAGATCCCTCTTGGTCTTCCCCCAACATATAGGTGTGCTGGGGATTCCTCCTCCCTAGGTGGAGTACCTTGCATTTATCTGTGTTGAACTGCATCCTATTTTGTTCTGCCCATTGATCCAACCTGTACAGATCAACCTGGTATCTGTTCCCCACCCTCCAATGTGTTAACTCTGCCCCATAACTTGGTATCATCTGAGAACTTGGAGAGGGTGCTCTCCACACCCTTATCCAAATCGCTGATGAAGATATTAAATAACACCAGTCCAAGGACTGAACTCTGCGGGACCCCACTGCCCACCTCCTTCCATGCCAAGAACAACCCATTCACCACCATTCTCTGGGTACAGTCTCCAAGCCAGTTGGCCACCCAACTGTGCATACACCTGACTGTGTAAGCATCTACTCCACAGCCTGTTAGCTTCCCTATGAGAATAGGATGCAAAACTGTGTCGAAGGCCTTCTTAAAATCCAGGTAGATAACATCAGCCTCGGCTCCTGTGTCAAGGCAGTGTGTGACCAGGTGATAAAAGGCTATAAGGTTTGTAAGGCAGGATCTACCTGGGACTAACCCGTGCTGGTTTCCTTTCAGCATCATTTCCCCTGCTGGGCCTTCACAAATGTGCTCTTTGATGATTTTTTCCAGTATTTTCCCAAGGGTAGAGGTAAGGTTCTTCTCCAAGCTCCCAACCACCCCCCCACCCAGCCTTGGCAATCACCTGCACACACACCTGCCCCACAGGGCACCCTGCAGCCCTTTTGGTGCCCCCCCATCCTTGACCTGCAGACCCCCAACCCCACCAGAGGGGGCCCCTAGCTGGCCCCCAGCCCACTGCAAGCCCCACTTACCTCAAAGGCACCAGGAGAGAAAGTGAGTCTTAGCCAAGCCCTAGCTGACACAGTCTTAGGCCCCAGCTTTCCCCTCCCCCTTGGGACAGGGCTTAGGGCTTGCCACCCTTTTTATGAGAAGCTTTTGCAAGCTAGAACTCTGCCAGCCTGCAGAGAGCTCTTTGCAAAAGTGGAAAATCCACGGGTATCTCTGTTAAAATGAAAAAATTGCTTTTTTTCTCTGTTAAAAGAGAAAATTCACATTTTTTTTCTATTTTTCCATGGGAAACAGAAAACTCAGATCCCTCATCATGATTCTACAGGTGCGTACAGCAGCTCACTTCCCTTAAGCCAGCCCAGTTACTACATCAGGCATATGCTACAGTGCTCAGCCAAAAGTGGCTCTGAGAGGGTTAACACTAGACTCTACCCCTGCTGCTTGCTGAACCATAAAAAAAGAGGCAGCCATTTTGGAAGTCATTAGAGCACAGTGTCTCCCTGTTTCTATTCCAGGAAATAAAAATAAGGTTCTCTGCTTAATAAACACATCCCAGTTTTGGAGGGCTGATTTTTGGGGAAAGGGTACATGCGAGTAAATATGGATCCAGATCCAAGATAGATTCAATACTCTTCCTTTGGGAGTAACAGAGACTTTAAAACAATTCTGAGACTGACAGCCCTTAAAGGAAACTTAAGAAATGAATTGAAGCAGATGAGAGCAGTCTAGAATGCCATCATGACATTCCAGTTCTCTCTGGAACAATAACAATAATCCTCCTTCCTTTCATTTAGGAACCAGAATTCTCATTAACCTAGGGACAGAATACAGAATTCTGCCTCAACATCATATAATCCACTATCAAGTAAGTGTAAGTGTAGGTGATGTAGGTGTGAGGTTTTGGGGGAACAGGGATAGATGTGCGTGTGGGTATGGTGGGGGGTGCTTGGTAGCCCCCTCCACATACACCCACCATGCACAGCCCTCCCCCCCCCAGGTGGCACATGGCTCCATCCAAGCCCCAGGAGCTGCACATGGCAGCACAGAGCCAGCCTGACCTAGTCCAATGGCGCGTGACTCCCGGCTAAACCAGGAGTTGCATATGGCAGCACATAGCTGGCCTGGCCCAGTTTAGCTTGATGGCAGGCAGCTCCTGTGGCTGCTGGCTGGAGCGCTGGAAGCCACATGTGTTGACATGGAGTCAGCCCAGCCCAATGGCATGGGGCTCCCTGATAGAGTGCTGCAAGTTGTGGGAAGCCACACACCATCAGGCTGGGGCTCTAGCAGGGGCTCCCAGCACTCTAGCAGGAAGCTGCACACGGAGGCACAGAGCCAACCTGGCCCAATGGTGTGTGGATCTCAGCTAGAGTGCTGGGAGTTGCATGTGGTGGCATGAAGCTGGCCCAACCCAGCCCAACTCAACCCAATTACATGCAGCTCCCTGCTTGAGTGCCAGGAGACATGGGGAGCCATGCACCATTGTGTTGGGCTAGCTCTGTGCCAGCAGCCCCATGGAGGTGGAGGCACAGAGCTGGCCCAGACCAGCCTGATGGTGTACAGTTCCCCATGGCTTCTGGCCAGAGTCCTGGGAGTCACAAGCGGTAGCACCAACCAGGGCTGGGCCAGCCAGAGTCCCAGGAACTGCACGTGAGACATGGAGCAGGGTAATCATTCCCAGGTCCCCAACCTTTTCTTTATGCTTAATGTGATAAGCACTTGTTTGTCTCTTGTTTGTATAGTAGCTAGAAAAATGGAGATGAGTCCACATTTGGGGATTCTAGGCATTATTATCTGTATTGCAGGAAGAATGACAAAGTAAACTTCCAGCATCTGATCTCATCCAATCCTGGTTCTTCACCTACATCTTTCTTTAACATGTCCCTTTCCCCATCCTTCCTCAAGCTTTCTGTTCATGTCCCAGAGAATCTGTTGTTGGTTTACATCTCCTCTCTCTCTATGCTTTATCATTGTATACTCTCACTATAAATCCAAAGTGCTATGTGGACAGCTCACTGATGGTCTAGAGCAAAGGGGTCAAGTTCACCCCATTCCCTGGGCCAGATCTGGCGCAAGGCATGCAGTAGCAGCAGCTGATTCAGCCCAGGGTACAGGGAGATGGTGCCCTGCCACTGATGGGCTCTGAATTCTGCAGTAGGCCACCCCCTCCAATTTCCTTAGCCTCTTAGCAGACTGGTGGGCTGAAGCAAGCAAAACCACAGGCTAAATTCAGCCCTTGAACTATGTTATGACACCCCTGCTCTGGAGACTATTTTGCATCAACTAATAAGCTTGCAATCATGATCAAGAAAAGCACACTAAAATGTCAATTTAGAAAGACATCATTGGGTTGATAATAATTGAATAAATTGCTAAATCTAGGATAGAAAACCTCTAAAATCTCTGGCTGAAATAAAGACAAGACTTCCAAAGAATCAGAAATCTGACTGCTAAACATGTGAATCTTCCCAAGACAACAATGTTCTCTTACACATTTAATGCCAGCAAGGTCAGAATACAAACTCAAATGTTGAATGAAGACTTCCTTACAGCACTTTCAGATACTGCCAGTCAGGAAAGTCAGATACACGAAGTTAAGAGAAGCAGACTTGGATTTTTCTTCATGTCTCATTCATGTGTATCATGTAAATAGATTAGGATTTTACGCAGACCAAATATAAAGAATTCACAATACCTCAGACTTCAATTTCTGCATGTTTCTATGCTAATTCTATAGTTGCATGAAGAAGGTTCATTATAAGGTCTCTGATGGCAATTTAACCAGTTTTTTTGAATTCAGACAGTGAGCTCCAAACAAATGTTCCTCATTTTTTACTTCTTTTGAATTGAAGCAAAATGAAAAAAACACTGAAAGGTAGCAACAAGATTTAAGTTTGTCTCTCAATGTCATATACTTTGTAGTATGTTAATGCTTAACTTACTTAACATGAATATTAACAAAAATCCATGTTGGCAACAAGTTAGTGGTATATTTAAATGTTCTTTCAATTTGTAGCAAATCCACAGATCCACTGGGATAAGAAATGTTAATTTAAAAAGATTTCATCCAACTATAATAGAGAAAAATCATTGAAATTAAATAGCAATGATTATGTTCAGACGGACCAAACATATGGTATAAAAATGGCCAAAATCAACTTAATCTTCTTTTATAGTAAGCTTCATCCAAAACAAAGTTTTACTGTTTCTTAAGGATTGTTTTTACTTAGTCTTGCTTTAAGAAAAGAGTATGGAAGAATTCTATGTGGTAATTAAAGATGAGTATGCCAAGCATTCACATCTGTCAAAACCATATCAGCCTCACCCACAAAGTAGAAAGCTTTTTACCCCTACTTAAACATTGTTGATGTGGCAGTGTGAAAAGATTTATTTGCCTTTCAGCATGAAGAAAATTTTAAGATAGGAAAATTACCACTAATTGTATTTGTTATATTCCTCCTCCACCACCTTCCTACAGGAGACTCTCTAAACTCTTATTGCCACAACTACCAGGAAACAAAGTTAAAAAAAAAATACCTAAAATGTCTTGACAATCAAGGCAAGTATAAAGACAGCAGCTTACCACTTCCCTTAGCTTAGATGTTTCCACGATAAAATAAAGCAGCATATGAAAGGAAAATAGGAAAACACAGTAACATTTTTACTCCAAACCACCATCTATGCAGGAAGAGGGCAAGCAGACTGAGGGGAAAAAAGGGACACTATTTATAAATGAATAAATGAATACTATTTAAAAGTGATGGGGGGGGGGTTGTGTACATTTCCCTTCCTTGCTCTCTGATCAGTAACAAAATTCCTTACATATAGCAGCAGTACCGAGCAGAAACATATATAAGTAGAAGAATAAACTTTACAAAGTTGTTTGGAGTGCCACACCCCACCATGCCAGTTTTAAGAAGAAATCAAGATTCAGTTTATAATTTCTGATTAAAGGATGATATAAAATCAAAATCACAGACACAAATTACTCAGCCCTATTGACTTAACAGCCAATATTTTTACTGTTTCCCACTACCAATCAAACAGACTTTGAATAATCTACATTAACTCAGTAGTAAAGCTTAGGGTTTGATGGTTCAAACCTATTTTTCTATGTTGATGAAAAGGAACAAGAATTTGACCTGAAATGGTCTGTATGGTTCATCATATGCTGACCTGAAATGATCTGTATGGCTCATCTATGGTTCATCATATGCTTTCCATCCTAAGGGAACATCCTTTTTTCAACAGGAAACAAGGATCAGGATAGGAAGTTGGTGAACTTAGTTTCCCTTCATCTAAACCAACTGATCTCAATGGAGTAAGTGGGAAAGCAAGACATGAATAAAACCTATAGTAAAGAAAACAAAATTATCAAGAAGCATATGTTCTTGCTGTCTCAAAACATACAAGCTAACATCGTAGCCAGAAAAAGGTTGTGCTTGACCACAATACTATGTGCAAAATGAAAATCTTGAGAGAAAACAAGTTTTTGCTGGTAGAAAATACAGCTGCCCTACAGGGAGTCTGAAAGATCACTTGTTTTGCAACTAAAACAGCAGAAATAATCCAAAGGCTGGGGGGTCGGACTTGAAGATCTACAAGGTCCCTTCCAATCCTACTTCTATGATTCTATGAAAGAGAAAAGGAAAGAAAAAAGGAAATACTTTGAGTTTTATTTGATCACCTGTGCAAGGGATGAGAATAAATCAGAAATATTACCTAATTTCTGAAGGCAAAGACGGTACACTTTAAAATAGTCCCCTCTGGTAGCCCATCTCTTTGAAAGGTACAATCACAAGACCAAGAGATTCTGCATGCCTCTGACAGACATTCAGGTTAAGGAGCAATGAAATCTAAGCAGGCATCTCAACAATCGTACTTCCTGCCATGGCACATATGCATAAGCAGGATGCACGATTTTGGAATTAGGGATTAGATCTCTATTGTGCCTTACTTTTCAGTAAATAAGGAGCCTGTGACCATAATCCTGGGCTCCCCCTGCACCTGCAAGTTGAAATTTAAGTGCTGACAACCAACGGATTGTCAGTTGGGGCCAGAGACTGAATTAGGACCTGAAACCAGCCTGTCAAGTCCAGGGCTCCAACTGACAATCACCTGATTGCCAAAACTGCAGCTTGGGTTTTTAAAGGTCCCAGCATACAGTGATGCCAGTATTTGGCTGTGGCAACCAAGTCCTGGGGTTCCTGTGACCAGGGAAGAGTTAAAACCCTATGTGCTGCTCAGTCGGATGGCATATGGGATTTTAAAATCCCCATACAGAGGGACTCCAGGATTGGGCTACTGGAACAGCTGTGTCCTGGACTCAACTGAGCGTTGGGATGGACCAACCAACCACGTGTTCAATCTAAAGTATGATACTATAGACAACCACAAAGCTGTTGCACTTTATATGTTCGAAAACTTCGTGGCTCGTTTACTATATTATCATACCTTAAATAGATTTAAAGTGTGGCTGAGTTACTAGTTAACCTGTTAATCTATCTTAAATGTAATGTGTGTCACGGGCCTTAACAAGCTCTCTTTTCCGAATATGTTTAATTCATTTGCATTTTCCCCACTTCTTTTTCAGCCAAAACTCTAAAAGAGATGGTGGGAAAATGGAAAGATAAAATATAAGGGGCATGAGGCAGAAGACTTAAGCATAGGCTCCATGGTTCAAGTTCAAAAAGAAAAAAAGAAGGAAGAGAATGAGCAGGAACTTCTAATGGCTCTGCCTCTTTCACAGCCTACTAAGTGGCTAAATAATACTTCTTTCTAGAAGGAATTTTATTGAAGGATGGAGGAAGTGGTAAAAGAGGGAGCTTTCACTTACAACAATAATTAAATTAAATCTAATCAAACCATTATATTATTTTCTGCTGAAGGCCAATATATTTAGCATCTTTTCCATGCATAATAAATTATATGAACTCTAGGCATTTTTAAAATGTTGATTTGTTAAAGATGTTCAAATATTCAGTGACATTTCTTATAGTATATTCAGGTAAATTGTACTGGGTACATTTTGCTTCTTTGCTTTTGAAAAGACTACAGTTATGCTAGTCAATTTATTACAAAAAAATAAAAATTACATACCTTAGCTACTAACATGTCTGTCACACATGGTTTTATTAAGATCATCCTTAATGCAGTGAACCACATTATCCTTGGCTAGAAGTTGCAATTTTAGATGCTTAGAACAAGCCTTCATGATTTCATCCAATTTCTGACTACCCACAAAAAAAGAAAACTTTTGGTTGGCACTAAAGTTCTATGTCTGAAGTCATAAAATTACCAACAAATAACCACAATTTTAGAAGGCTCATAAATTAGCTGAGCAGAGTAGCCATATCAAATTCATTTTGAATATATTCTTCTGATATTTTACTACATAATTAAGTTGCACAGATTGTAGGATTTAAATAATATCAGGGACAGAACATCTAAGTGCTAGTTAGAAAAAAAACTTAAAATACATATTATTTTACTAACCACATATTATTTTGGAAATAACTTATATATGAACTAAACAGATGAAGAAAAAAACCTTTTTTCTTCTATTGACTTCATACAGAAGTAATTATAAAATGTCTATAATACAGTGTTCCCTCATGAAGAAACCATTGTGTTTGGATAAGCAGATCTATACAGCAGTCAAGTACCATCATCCAAGTAATATAAGGGGCTCTCAGAGGTTCACGTTTCAATCATATCTAAAGTTAGTTTTCTTTTCTTTTTTTGAACACAACACAGACCTTCGTTTAAAATATTCAGGTATACTTTATTATTTATTTCAAATATTTCAACTCATGTTTGAAGATGGAATTTAGCTTCCCAAATGCCTTTGGAAAATTTAATTGTTGCCCTTCTTCTCCAAATATTTAGTAATGACATTTAGCATCAGCTTTTCTGACAGGGATTTAAATATATATATATATATATAGTGTTTTCATAACTTCTTCATGTGGGATTAGAATTTAAATTTTAAAATTGTAAATGACTGACTGAAATATTTTCCAGAGTGTAAATCATGCCCTTCTTTAAGGGTATGAATGTAAGGAGGAAAACATGAAAAACAAATACATTAAGAACGGTAGCACTGTAGCAGAGGCACAATTTTCACGCCAAGTTGGGTCAGTTTTCAAAATGGAAAATTGGGAAGATATTGAACTATTGTATACAAAGTAGCTTTATACTTTTATATATGAATCAATGTTGGGAAATAATGAGCTTGAGTGGGTGTGGGTATGTACCCATGCACATGTGCATATACATACACACACACACACGGAGGCAAATATACATTGCATCTGGAATTTAAGACACATAATTTATTAGATATATACTAGATTATTTATTAGATCCTTGGGTATATTGAGTATATATCAGTGCTTGGACTTCTGTTACTTAGAGCATATCACACACATCACACATGGTACTACTTGACAGCTTCTTAGTCCAAATAATAATCCTTGTAGTCTAAAAATAGGGGTTCATAATGGAAATATAAAGACATTAGCTAAAACAGTGTGTATCAGCATCAATATAATAAGGATTTCTCATCAACTCCTGGTATATGTTATATTAACATATGAAAAAGCTATTTAAACATTAAAATTAATACATCATAAAACAATAGTAATGCTTCATGCAAAATAGTTTTTTTGAATCACAACTACTCACAATAGCTATGAATATCCCCATTCAAATTGCTATCATGAATATTGTATAAAATGAGAATAAACTAAAAGTAAAATTAGAATACTTCTTTATAAATTACTATATGTCAAGCTAACAAATGGTAGACTTGTCATATTGAACAACTAAATGTCTAAATGATCATTCAGCACTCATAGTGTAGGGAAAAAACACTAGCTTTGTTGGCTATAAAGCAGTTCCTCGATTTTTCATACTGTCATTCTGCTCTATTAGCAAAGCCTAACACAATTAGGTATGAATATGCAGTAATAACATGCAAATTGTTCCCTCACAATTGCCCCAAGGCAGCAGTCTCAGCCTTGCGAAGCTTGATTTCTTCTACATCATTACAGGCTTGGCATAATTCATCAGAATAAAAAAAAAAAATAGCTCAGCCTTATTGCATGTGGCCAGCTAGTAAAATCATCAGTAGTTGTTAACCATTCTCCCTCAATAGGTTTGTTAGCAATGCTGTCCCCAGCTCCCTGCCACTCCTGCACTTGTACATGTTTCCCTTGGGTAATGTTAGACACTACATTTGAGCCTGCCAGAACAATTAACCCTACTGTTAATTAGAATGAAATGTCAGGCGCACAGATGGTACAAGCTGGCACCCTGCCATCCCGCCAACTGCTGCTGAAAGCAGCTACCCCACTGCTGACAGCTGTTCAGCCATGTCCCAAATCAGCAGATGTCAAAACTTTCCAGCTGAGGAAAGCTAAAAAAAGCAAGGGGGGGGGAGGAGGGGGTTCTAGTCCCAGCAGTGATGATGACTGTTTTACTGCTATTGTATCCATTACCTGTTGTCATACTGTACCAATCAAGCAGAGTCATCAAGTAGCAGAGATGCAAATTAAGAATAATGATATGAACAGTCATAATAAATGTAAACATATTATGCATACATAATACTGTACAAGTCCAAAGAAGGCATGGAATAAAAAAGTTGTGAATCTATTCCTTTAAATCATTTCTAAATCTAGTTATGTCAGACTATATTTTAATTATTTTATATGAAAATATCACATTTTTCCCTTTGATAGTTCCATATACTACAGTATAAAGAACTGCATAGAAGTTCTGTCAAACTTTGAGCCCAGTCCTGAAAATCTTAATCATAACTAATTTATAATTTATAAATTATATAGTTTTAATTTATTACATTCAATTAATCCCACTTACAGTAATGGTACTGAATCTTTTAATTTTATTGGACACACCATCTAATTTAAATTTCAAAAGTCAGGATATAACCACAGCCCTTCTCAGGGCTTGGACTTCTGTTACATAGAGTATCTATCTGGTGTCTGTGCATATTGCACATCATATAGGCCATTTAAAACCAAGGTTCTGACAAAACATGATAATTACCCTAGGACACTTTGAAGAGGTGGAGTAGTTTAGTCCTGATTTCTCATCCAAATTCCAATAGTTATGTTTACCTTGTCCCAATTCTTCTGCAGTTTTAGTTCATGACTGTATTCTTCTTGTCTTCCAACCCTTGGCTTTCAACTTCAGAAGAACTTTTTTTTAATTGCACTTCAGGAGACAGATGTATGTGTGTGTTCAGCAAAGGGATCTCTACCCATCATTTATCTCACAACTACATATTCCTACTGTGACTATATTTCAGAAGTAGCTCTCTCATACCTCCAAACAAAGATTCTATAACATAGGTCTCCCATCCAAAAGAAAACTACTGATTTCTTAGTAGTTCTGGTGATGTGCAGTACAGAAAACATGAACTTTAACTTTAGGTATACTTACATATTCAAATTATAATCCACTGATTCAAGCAATACAAGAAGGAGCTATTAAATTAAAGAAAGACCACTGTGGAATACAAATGCTAATATTACAAGAAATTACAAATACATCTATACAATACCACTACATTAACATAATTCTATAACATTTATTCGTTTATGTTACAAGTGTCTGATGCCCCAATCAAGGATCTACGTGCTATGTAAGCAAAAAAAATAAATAAAAAGCAGCAGCTGTTCTTTCATTAGAGACCTCTTAAAATAGTTTTGCTTTGAAAGCTTTTTCTTCCAGGAAAAGTGCCAAGTTAAAAGAACAGAAATTTTTATTCTACACCTTACTCAATGGACATAACTTTTTACTATATGGCACATTCATGCATATGAGAGAATGTCCCTACATATCATAGAATCATAGAAGCTGGGTCAGAAGGGACCTTGTAGATCTTGAAGTCCAACTCCCCGCCTGAGCAGGAGAAAAACTGGGGTCAAATGACTCCAGCCAGGTAGGCATCAAGCCTCTTCTTAAAGACCCCCAGGGTAGGAGCCAGCACCACTTCCCTTGGAAGTTGGTTCCAGATCCTAGCCACCCTGACTGTGAAGTAGTTCTTATGGATGTCTAATTTAAACCTCCTCTCCAACAACTTATGGCCGTTATTCCTTGTTACACCAGGAGGTGCTAGGGGAAACAAGGTCTCTCCCAAACCCTTCTGGTCCCCCCTAGTGAGTTTATAGACTGTCACCAGGTCCCCCCTCAGCCTTCTCTTGTGAAGGCTGAACAGGTTCAGGTCCCGCAGTCTCTCATTGTAGGGTCTGCCCTACTGTCCCCGGATCATGCGGGTGGCCCTCCTCTGGACCCTCTCCATGTTGTCCATATCCCTCCTGAAGTGTGGCACACAGAACTGGACACAGTACTCCAGCTGTGGCCTGACCAGTGTATATAATGCACTGTCTTTACTGCTTCTCTGAAAAAAAACATGGATAGCCTAGCTATAGAAAAAAAAAAGCAATACTGTATGCAATCAGGCACATTTGGACTTTAATCATTTAATCTGGCTTCCAACAGTTGCCATGAACCATAGCCATATTCTCCAGTGTGAAAACATTTTTTTATGAAAAGCATTATGTGGTTATCCTTTAACTAAAAATACAGTTCCAGCTGTGTGCACTAGGTGTTAAAAGGGAACTGCATAAAAACAGTTAAGACATAAGAGCACTATAAAAATAAAATACAAAAATGATCAAAGTTGAACTATACTAAATTGAACTATCAACCAAATTTAGTGAAATGTGTCCACCTACACCAATCTCTTTTTTCCAGAAGATACATATACTGTATTTCTACTTTTGAATGACTGTTAACAGTTCAAGTTTCCTTCTACCAATTCATGTGCATAGGAAAGGTAGACATTTTCAAGTTCTTTAGCCATCTTTGTGATTCTTTTCATTACCAAACTGCCTCAATGTAAAATGTTCTAAGATTGTTTGAATGTATATGTAGCCCCCCCAGGTTACTTTGTTAATGATGAGAGCATAATTACTTGCAGATTTAATTTTACAGTTACACTCTACATGTTTGTTCATGTTATAAAAACTTTTGTTTGTTTTTTAACATATTAAGAAACATTATATATGACTATGTTATAGTCTCCTAGAGGTTTTGTGGAGTGACAATCCAGAAAAGTTTCACAGGGGGCATCATGTATAACTATTACCAGTTGACCCAAAAGGTATCTGTGCCATTTTGGGAACTTAGTATAGAAAGTAGTCATTCATACTTCTATTTTAAACCAAAAGTACCCACAATTTTTTACAAGGTATAACAAACTTTTCATTAAAATGTTAAATATATGCCCTGTGGTTTTCAGCAGATATGAGACCTGATATCAATGAGGAAGCTATATTTGATATGAATAAAAATAATGTGATTAAAATATTATAATTTGGTTAATATAAAGGCCACAACTTTATAAACAACTAAAAACTAGCTGTGACAAAAACTACCTGATAAGTTTGATCCATAGCATCCATTGCCAGCTTTTGTGGCCCCTGATACATTTTAAACATGAATATGAGTGGCAAAGCTAGGCCCTACAACACCTCAGACTTGCCAAAGGACCTTGACTCAAGTTAGTTCCCTTTTCCATGCTGGTAATACAGGAGTGGGCAAAATGCAGCCTGTGGTCTGCATCCAGCCCACCAAGCAATTCCACCCAGCCTGCGGGTGCCCAATTAATTGTACCTCATCCAGCCCAGTTTCACTCCCACCCTGGGGTACAGAAGGGCCCAGCCAGCATACTCAGCTTCTGGGCAGGGCTGCTGCTGCCACTGCTGCAGTTGCTGGGGAACCTGCTCAGCTTCATCAGCTCCAGCAGCTTCTCCTTGTCTCCCTGCTGCAGTGCTCACTCAGGGCAGCAGGTAGGGAAGTGGCAGGGGCAGGGGGAAGCTGCAGTGGGGGCAGATGGAGGAGTTGCAGCTGGGTGCACGGGGGGCATGGGGTTGGGGCTGGCGGAAGAACAGAGCCTGCTCCCAGGGGTGTGGCAGGAGTGTGGAGCTCAGGTGGGCAGGGTGCAGGTGTAGGGGAGGGTGTGGAGCCCCCCCCACATTACCTCCTATGAAGCACGGCCCCTATTGCCAGCAGCAGCAGCAGCAACAACAGGCAGGAGCCCTCAGGGTGCTCATGGCACGGCTGCCTGACAGCACACACTGTCCACTGTGACCACTCCTCCCAGAGCTGTACATGGTGACAAGGAGTGCAGAGCCAGGTCATCCTGCCCCTATTGAATTCTGCTCCCCACAGCACACATGCAGCTCTCAGCATTCGCGCACCACTGGTGGGGGGAGGCGGGGAAGTCCCACATGATGGAGCTGGCTGCCTTTCCTACCATGTACAGCTGCCAGAACTCTGCCGGAAGTGACAGGGAGCCTCACCCTCTGCTTCTATGGCAGCAGCCAGCTCCATTGCATGGAGCTTCCCCGGTGGTGTACACATGCTGGAAGCTGCATGTGTGCCATGGGGAGCCCTGCCCAATAAAGGAAGGCCAGACAGACTCCACTCATTGCCACCATGTGCAGCTCTAGCCAGAACCATGCACAACCAGGCAGCAGTGCACCAAGTGCCCCTCCACCACTGCTGATGCTGGCAGTGGCGGCTGTGTGCTATGTGGAGGAGTGTGTGGGAAATCCCCACAGCCCCCAATCCTCCCTCACACCCAAACCCTGTCTCCACAACCCCCTATATATATATATATACACACACACCCCGCAACATATCCTACAACCCCCCCAAATACAGCCACATGCCCTCACAAACCACATGCCATTATACATACACCCCACCCTCAAGCACACCCCACACACAAAATGCTTAAGTAAGATTATTTTTACCTATTATGGAGTCGTCTCTATATACACTACACAAACACAAATCGTGACAATTTTTAATAAAATTAAAATATGTTATAGTAGATGTTTAACTTCTAGTATATGATTTGTTGGTTTTTTTCCTTGTTCAGATGGCAATTCCTCCCCCACCAAAGGAGTACTTCTGGGAGGGGGAGGGAGGGGGGGAAATGGGACAGGGGAACTTCAGCAGTAAAGGTCAGGGGTTAGGGACAGGACTTCTGGGGGTGGGGCACATGTCAAGGCGTGGGACTACCCTTGTGGCCCTCAACAGCTCACCAAAACTCATTAAGAAACCCTCCAGCTGAAATAATTGCCTACCCCTGTGATAACAGGACTTGTAAAAGAGCCATGACAACACAAGGCACAGAGGAAAGCTCAGTCACTATGCGTGCAGACAGAAGTGACAATTTTCCCCCAATCTGGCCACCAAAAACAGTCTACAGCCATGACCAAAAACAAGTGAACAGCTACAGACAGCTTCAACAATGTTCGGCTGGGTGAAAATCTGACCACTCATTGCACGAGGTATCAGATAAATACCTTTCAAAATGCAGCATCTTCTGTAACCTGTGCCAGCTGGGAGTCCAGAAGAGCAGGGCCTAGCCTGTCTGCTGCACCCTAATCATCTGTTCACAGGTTCTGGGTGAAATTGACCCAATGGGAGGGGCCAGGCAGGAGAGTCCTTTGTCACCAAGCAGGTGTGCTGGGGAAGAGCTCCACTGCCCAGTCACAGGGGTGGTGAAGATGAGTCCTGCTGCTGGGAAGGAGGGGAAGAACCTGTGTTGCTGGGAGGAAGCAGGGAAAGGGGAAAAGTTTATGCCACCCAGATGGAAGGAAGAACAGGGAGGGAGAGGAAGAGCCCATGCTGCCAGGAAGAAGAAAAGAGCCAGTGCCACCATGAGTGGGGGAGAGAAGGAAACAGAAGCAGCACCTCTCAAGCATTTGCCTCCTCAGGACAGGTAAGATCCTCCCTTCACACACCTCAGGGCACAAGGGAGTTGTGCCCAAGGTGCAAAATTATGCCTGTACCCAGGCCTAACCCAGCCTGGTAGTCCCAGACAAGGGCCTAGATACCCGCAGCAAGCTCCAAGTGCAGGAAGTCAAGTGAGACCCTGGACTTTCAATCTCTAACCTTCCCTGGTTCTCTGTGGCCCTAACTCAAGGAGCAAGCATCCAGTTCCACTCTTGCATAAATGTGGACTACAAGTGATAATCTCCACAGCAAATAGCACCTAATGGGCTCAGGCTAGTTCAGGCCAACCTCAAACACAGACCATGACTCTACACACGTGCTTAAAGTACAGTTTCTCTTATGTTCTGGAATTCCTTTATATTAACTGGAACAGGCAATCAAAGTTAAATTATTGTTATTTTAACAAAAGAAATTGTTTCTTTAAGGAAAAAAAGCCAAAAAATAAAATAAAGACAATTATCTATTTGATTTGGATAGGTTAAGACTGCACAAACCTGCCTTCTAATAGGAAAAAAGAGTAGCATCAACTAAGCTTACAGATGATCATGGCAACCTGCCAAAGACAAAAAAAATAAATAAAATCAAGTACTGTTCTCCTCAAAAGTTTTTGTGATACTTTCCTTTCCAAGAAGTTACTTTAATAACATGAAAACTAGTGCTTCAGTTTTCCTGTACATGCTATTCTGTGTGTTCCTTTAGAACTACACTGTTATGTCAAAACTCACTTTTTCTACCCTTCCTTTTTGAGAGCCATCTTTCCAAAACCAGGATAATACATAGCAATAAATATATGCATACAAATATAAAAAATAATATATGCTAGACATATCTGTCCATCACATCATTTAACAGTTATGTGGTGTTTTACCCAACTGACACAAAATTACATGCTTGTTAGATGTCTCGGTAAAGAAGCCAAAGACTGGAAACTGAGCTATTTTTTTGCTCTTTGTGATAAGTCTCTCAAAAACAGATATGCAACACAATGGTAACACAAACTGAAGAAAATTCCACTTTAGCTACCCATACTATATATAAATTTATAGACAAAAAACTTCGGTTTACAGTTAAGTTAATATATTTCCATAATTTTTAATTTCAAAAGATAGACCTAATGATACTGATGAATGACCTCATCTTGACCAGGGAGGCCACAATTTATATTCATAATGCCGAAAGGTTCCGTAGCATTTTACAGTCAACTATAACATGTGAAACAGTTAGTGGACCTGAGCTACGAACAATCAATCTGTCCTTTCACAGTTCATCCTAAGAGTCATCTCTGGCACCTGCTTCTTCCAACTGCAGATTCCAGCAGGAATCTATCTTCTTTTCCCTCCTCTTAAAACTACTAGAATAAAATGACAGCACACCCCCAATGATACTCCAATCGACATTTATTTACGGACCAGAACAGAACCATTAAGCAACAGCTTTGCTGAACTCAACAACTGGATGAATGTCAGCTAGAAGATTCAAGTACTCATGACATCCAGATTTGAGATTAGATTATGCAACACTAACAAAATTTCTGAGAAATTTTACAGGGATGCAATAAAACTACATTAATGGGTAGCATGATGGTAGATGAAATTGATAAATTCAAGGTTATACACACTGGAAGGAATAATTTACAGTGATCATGCAGTTCTGTGGGCTCCAAATTAACTAATTAACTAATCACTCAGGAAAAAGATTAGGACTACATAGCAGACTGAAAACTTCTGTTGCTTATGCAGTAGAATGAAAAAAAAGCAAGCAAAATGCTAGGATACATATGAAATACAATAGAAAATAACACTGAAAATATTTAAAAAGCCATTAAATAAGTATATAGTAAAACCTCACCCACAGTACTATACAAGTAAATTCTATTTACCTTATCAAATTTCATATTTCCAACAGAAAGTTCAAGTATAGATCAGTGAAATATTATTTCAGACATGAGAGGAAATACTGTTACAAGTTAAAAGGAATTAAAATAACTCAAATTTTCAATTCATTTTTCAAAGTCACTGCTTATTTCCATCATCAAAGAAAGCAATATCAAGAAAAGTCTTCACGGAGAGTAATTTCATAACCAGAGAAGCAATTTCAAAAACCATAAGAGTTCTGTCCTGGGCATGAAACTTTACCATCTACAATGGTAATACGACATGCACTGGCAAATAGTGGCATAAAATCTAGCCCAATTGAACTCAAAGATAAAAATGCCATGATTTCTGTGGAGTCTGGATTTCTCCCCCAAAACCTGGTTGTCATCAGCTGGTCTGAAGGGTGTCCCACCTTCCTGTATGATGTAGGTTAGAATTATATTCTAGACCTTATTCTTTAAAAAAGCGGGGGCTGTAGTATGCTAAAATAAAGAGGGAACAAATATCTATCATTTAATAACTTTCCTTCTCACTTTTACTAGCTGAAGGACAGAAAAAAATTGTTTCTTCCTTGTTATGTACAAAAATGCCTGAACTTGTGCCACCTCAGAAACAACTGTAGATGTTTCAAGCCCATACTAATCCTCAAGGCACTCAACACATTTATATGAATCAAGGACATTGGTTATGTGCCTTGGATCACAGAGCTGATTATATGCATAGTGAATACATCTCAGACAAAAAGAATCTCATTTATGTTGTCAGGGTATGCTGCTTCAGGCATAAAACAAAGTATTTTCTCTGGGATAGTATTCAATCTGCATATACTCCCTGAAGTATATTCTGTTGTTACAATGCATGTTCACTACAACTGAGACAGTGCACATGGTTTTTACCATAAAGTTGCTGATCAAGACATGTACTTTGCAACATGAAGATAGATTACAACATAAAATATGGAAAATACTGTTCAACTCTAATATAAAGAGGTAAAATGCACAGTGCAATGAGGATTAGTAAAGCAACTCACATTAGTAATCACTGATTTTACTTTATCTGATAATTATTCATTACTTTTAGTAAGTATTTAATTAATTGCATCAAAACTTTAAACCAGTGTCCTATTTGAACTTAATAACAACCATAAGAAAGGTAAATTGGTTTAACATATATGATTACCATTGTATAGTACATAAAAGAGTTATGAAAATTGTTTTGTTCTGGTTATACAGTTGAAGACAAAACTAAAATGATGCCGCGATTTATTTAAGTGCAACTTATCAGTATGAATTCTATTTAAGACTTTCTTAAATTAGCTGAACACGTAATTTCAAACCACTTTCTTTGGGTAAATCTGATATCTTTTATTAGACCAACTCAAATACTTGGAAAAAGAACCTTGTCTGAGCTATGTTCTTAGACCAACACGACTACAACCTACACCTCTGTAATTTTAAATCATGCATTTCTGAAATCCTTATTAATAAATTACCAGTATTTTAAATAGTCAGGTCAGATCATAAAAAAATTATTCTACAAAGGCCTAACATTCAGATAGGCTAAGAATGTAAAGTTTCCAGTGAAAGCAATGGAAGTGCTGCTGATTCAAAATCTATGTGAACTGCCGAATTAAACCAGAGGCTAGGAGCCAATGAATCCAGTCCATAGAGGCATAAAAACCAAAGGATGCTGATAGTGAATAGCATGTTATTATAACAGTAGTTTACTAAGTTGACAAATGCTACTTGTTTAGTTAACATTTGTACACCACTGCATTTGTGATTATCTACTGAAATATACATATTGTTTAAAACATATAAATATATACAAGCATATATTCATACATGCATAAACAAGCTGCAGTTTGTAGTGTTTGTCTCTATACACAAATAGATATAGCTACCTATACTTTACAACAGTTAAACTAAATAATTTCTGTAGTGTGACCTAATATATTAGGAAAGGTTTAAGGGGGGACATAACTACACATGTAAGTATGCCCTTATTGCTGACCTGACAATGCACTTAGTATCTTGTACTTCACTAATGCTGCCTCTACCACTACAAGCAATTTATTCTACCTCACGTTCACCAAGTGCTCATAAATCAACATTAGACCACTTTTTACTGAGTTGCTGATTTTTAGCGAACACAGACAGCAGCAGCGTTTGGATTCAAAGTCTAATATTGGCACACATATTGATTTTAATTAGTCTAATTAGTTCATTACACTAAAAATCAAACAGACCATTTATTACATTCCAAACTAATGACATATGATCAAGGATTTAATATGATAATGAGGCAGATCAATTATCACTCATAAAAGAAGTCATTAACAAGTGTAAACACTGCCAAGCTGAATACCATTACAAATTATGAAGTCATAGCTAGGTCATTTGCATAGGCATACTAATTTTATTTCATGAACTACCTTCTACTTAATACTCTAACACCCTTTTCTAAAGCTTCCTGTTGCATGACACTGTTGATTCTTGGCTTTAAGTAATGCAAATTTTTACTGCATATTCCTTAGACCCTAGTTAGTATTAAAATCAAGCTTCAAGGAACCCATGCAATATCTTTCAACATTCTTAGAAAACAGTCTGGAATTTTACATGGCTGGAGTGAGACTTCTGATTGTACTAAACATGGTCCTAGGGATATGTCTCTGTTGGGCAAAAAATTATTTTTCATTTGTTTTGGGATTTCACAGGCAAAAATCAAGTCAGAAGTAAATGTCACTCCTGGCATACTATAGCAGAGGGATAAAATCCATGAGCATGCCCTTAAATTTATTGTACAAACTGGAAAATAACAATATTAAAATTAAAAACCAATAACTTAAGATTTAAAACAATGTGTGTGGTCATAATTTTATTGGTCTTTAAAACTGTCTAGCTAGCAATTTCAGAAGCAAATGAAATTCTATGTTAAAAGATTTTTTTCAAGGTTTCTAGAATCATTTCTTATTTTTCTCCTGTACTAGTACCCTAGAGGCAATCAAATTCATCATGCCCACTTCATAGTCTGACCATATGTCCCACTGTACCTGGGACAGTCCCAGATTTCAGAGCTGTTGAGAATTATATGGGCATCTCAGAAATACAGAGGTTCAGGGTGCAGTCACACAGAGTTGGAGCAGCACTGAATGTGTTGCAGGCTCCCCACCAACTTCTGAGAGCATGGCGGGGGTGGAACATAGTACCATATATTCAGGAATATTTTCGAAGTGCACATTATCAACAGCTGGGTACAAATATTGAAAATATAACTAGTGATTCATAGGTAGAAAGAGTTTGCATGATATGATGCAGAGTAGGGGTGTGCAAAGCTTCAGTTGCCAATTCGATTCAGAGAAGATTTGGCCCAATTTGGTGGCTGAATCACCAAATCTGAATCAAACTGGAAGACAAAAAAAACTTCAGAATTGATTCAGAGCCTCTAAATCAATTAAAGAAGATTTGGAGATTCAGAAGGCAGTCTTTTAGGGGAACAGAAACTGAGAACAGAGAGGGGGAGCAGGGAGGGAAAGACTGACATCTGCAGCTAGTGAGTGACTGTGATCTTTCCCTAAGTCCCCTTCCAATCACAGTGCTCTGGGGGAGAGATGTAGAAACAGCATATAAGCCTCTGTCTGCAGCCTTTCTGCACCCTAGCAAAACAAATTCTGGGGAATGAGGGGGAATCTGAGTTTGTGCTCCGCACTCCTCAAAGTTCCCCTAGAGCCAGGTATCCTTCTCCAGAAAGCACCTTGGAAGAAGCTGAGGTTGTGGAGGCAAGTGACTTAGCTAAGTCAGCTCCTCCTGTTATTGTGCCTCAGCCTACTGAGGAGGAGATAAGGCAAGATCCCAACCCTCAACCCAGAAGCAAGGGGGTAGTGTAGTGTGGAATCATTCTGAGGTGGCAGATACTCCCAAGTATGCTATCTGCCTGCACTGCCAAAGGCAGATCAGCTGGGGCAAGGAGGTGAAACACTTCACCACCACGGCAATATTGCTGCATCTCAGGAGGCAGTACCCCCTTGCCCTTGTTCCTGCTCAGCCTGACACCAGCGTGAGCGTGCCCAAAAGGAAGTCCCCCTCTTGTTCCAAAGCTACCAACCCCATGCAGCAGAGGCAAGCTACCCTGGATAGGTGAGGGAAAGCCACAGACAAAGGGAAGCACATTGCAAGGGTGAGCAAGGTCACTCAGAGCATTGGGGAGATGCTTGCTCTGGATGGCCAACGCTTCTCCTTAGTTAAGTGGCCAGGGTTCAGGTGGCTCATAGAGCTCGTGGCCTCATCCTACCAAGTGTCTGCACATACCACCTTTAGCAGGACAATGATGCCCTCCCTGTATGAGGCATGCAGGAAGTACTTGAGGGAGGAGCCATGCAAGGCAGGGCCGCAGGTAGGACTGCACTTTACCTCCAACATCTGGAGCAGCTGGGATAGAGATCACACCCACCTCTCCCTCACAGGGCACTGGTATGATCAGTCTGGCTGTTAGTTGGCTTTCCTTCAAGCCGAGGTGATGGACGAGTCCCACACGGCAAGGGAAATCATGGGGGCCATTAACCACATAGTGCAGGGGTGACTCATTGGCTGGGGTGAGCTCACCTGTGCGTTCATTATCACTGACAACAGAGCCAATATGGTCAAAGCAGTCTGTGATTCCAACTTCGTTGGCATCTGCTGTGTGGCACACAAGCTGCACCTCATAGTCAGGGATGCCTTGGAGAGAAACAGAGCTGCTGGTGATGGCGCCATCACTACCACCCAGCTGACTTCAAAATGCACGAAGGTGGCAGGCTACTTCCACCACAGCATCAAGGGGGGCAAGATGCTGCAGGACAAACATGCAGAGCTGAGCATCTCGCAGCACAAACTCATACAGGATGTGGAGACTCAGTGAAACTCCTGATGCTAGAAAGGCTGGTGGAGCAACAGAAGGCCATCCATGAGATGGCCTTGCTTGAGGAGATTGGAATCAGCAGCCCCCTTAACAAAGCAGAGTGGGATACCATCTCCGAGATCTTGGTTGTCCTCAAGCTGTTCCTCGAGGCCACCAAGACCCTCAGCGCTGGCAATGGCCTCCTTAGCCAAGTGATCCCCATAGTGAGCGAGCATGAGAACCAAATGGAGAAGTTCCAGGGGATCAATGTTCCTGGCCGGAGCAAGCAGCTGTCACCAGAGGTGCGGGCACTGGGGAAGTGGCTGAAGGAAGCCATTAGAAAATGGCTGAATCCCTTGCAGTCCAGTACAGTCCACATGCTGGCAGGCATGCATGACCTGAGGATAAACAAGAGCATCTGCATCACCAAACCCTTGACCACTAGATGGAGGTACTGGTGTATGAAGTCAGGGAGGCAGAAGGGCACAGGCGATGGGACGTGGAAGAGGGGGATCCACTTTCTCATGTCAGCATTCCCAACACTAGACAGTCTCCTCCATGCCAGCCACTGCCAATGTGGGCCAAGGGCATGGCTTCAATGTTGGGGTCCAGATGCATCAGACCCCTGCCTCAGGCAGGTAGGAACAAGGCTTCGGTGACTACCTATCTTGCTGAGGATATGGAGCAACTGGATTGTGATCCTTTGGCCTATTGGGCTACCCGCAGCCAGATGTGGCAGGATCAGGCCACAGTTGCCCAGGAATACCTGTCATGTACATCAGTTCCAAGCAAGAGGCTGTTCAACATTGCTGGGGATCATCAAGAAAGTAAATGCTCAGCATTGCTACCAATCCACCAGCGGTTAGTGCTGACGTAGTGAAGGGGATTTGGAGGGGTTGGACATCTGTAAGTCAGCAGGCCCTGATGATCTTCACCCAAGGGTACTAAAGGAATTGGCCAGTGTCATAGCAAAATCACTGGCCAACTGTTTGAGCACTCATGGCACTCAGGACAGGTCCCAGAAGACTGGAAAAGGGACAATGTGGTCCTTCCAAGAAGGGAAGAAAGGAGGACCCAGGTAATTATAGGCTGGTTATCCTCACCTCTAGTCTTGGCAAGACCTTAGAAAAAAAAAATCATAAAATGACCACATTTGTGGGGTGCCAGAAGGTAATACAATGTTAAGGGACAACCAGCATGGATTTATAGCAGGCAGATCCTGCCCGACTAACCTGATCTCTTTTTATGACTAGGTCACAAAGTACTTAGATGCAGGAGTAGAGGTAGATGTTATTTACTTGGAATTCAAGGTGTTCGACACAGTGTCACACCCAATTCTTACAAGTAAACTAAGTAGCTGTGACGTGGATTTTTTCACAGTCAGGTGGGTGGAAAAACTGGCTTATGGGATGCGCCCAAAGAATGGTGGTAGATGGGTCAGTTTCTACCCAGGGAGATGTGGGCAGTGGTGTCCTCCAAGGCTCATCTTTGGACTAGGACTGTTCAATATCTTCATATTATTTGGATGAGGGTGTAGAAAGTACTCTGTCCAAATTCTCGGATGATACCAAACTATGGGGTATAGTAAACACACTAGAGGTAGGGAGCGAATTCAGGTGGATTTAGATAGACTGGGGAAGTGGGCGGATTAGAATAGGATGCAATTTAACAAAGGTAAGTGCAAAGTGCTACACCTGGGGAGAAAGAATCACCAATACACCTATAGACTGGGAAGTACAATTCTATGAAGCACAGCAGTGGAAAGGAATCTCGGAGTTATAGTCGATGCAAAAATGAACATGAGTCGCCAATGTGACAAGGTAATAAGTTAAACTAACTGCACTCTTTCCTGCATTAGTAGGTGCATCACAAGCAAGTCTTGGAAGTATGGGCTGGGGCTATTGGGAAGAAGGTGGCCTCAGGTCCTAGGTATGACCACTAAAACTGCACCCTACCAGGGTTGAGATGCCGGTTGCGAAGGTGGCGGCATGGCAGCCCCACAAAATGCCAGGACCGGGGATCTCCCTGGTGAAAGGCAGGTAGGAGGCACCTTATCACCTCCAGCCACCATATACCCACACAGTCCTGGCTGGGGAAATGCAGACCCCTAAGATCTTTGAGAGGCCTGAGGCTTGCTGGCTGCAGTGGAGTTGTGATGCTCCAGGTGAGCTCAGCTAAGCTGCCTGAAATGCCATCTGTGAGACATGGGTTTTCAGGTTTAAAACCCTTCATCAGGCTGAGGAAGCATCTAGTTGAGGGGTGGGGGGGTGCGCACGTGCGTTCATACTCTTTCTAAATGAAAGGAATAGTAAAGAAGCCAGAGACTGGTATGCAATGCAGGCAAGAAAGCCAGTCAGTGAAAATGGAAATGGAGGCATCAGGGGGTGAGAGACAGGCTATAGTAGGGGGGGAGGGGATGTAGGAGGTAAAAGTGGGGAGGTACCTGGGGAATCAGATGTCCAGCAAGTTGTAATGTATCATAGACTCAATATAGACATTGCATGTATGAGTTTCTGCATCTAGGAGGTTGATGAAGTGAGGTTCATACGCCTGTCTGTGAAAAGTAGTTTGTAAATTCCCTTTGAGGATCAAGACTGAAAGACTGGAGACTGAGTGGTTTTCTTGTGAGAAATGTGCCCCTACAGGTTGTTGGGTATTCTTGTCTGTAATAGATTCTGGTGAACAGTTTATACTGTTCTGGAGATACATTGGCAGGTTCTGCATTTCTTGTCATGGCATGATCTGGATCCATTAGGTATGTTTTGGGCAGTAGGAAGTTGGCTTTTGGTGATGAGGTTA
Organism: Crocodylus porosus; assembly: GCF_001723895.1. Classification (NCBI taxonomy): domain Eukaryota; kingdom Metazoa; phylum Chordata; order Crocodylia; family Crocodylidae; genus Crocodylus; species Crocodylus porosus. Next base: position 217,744,658 of record NW_017728886.1, on the reverse strand, counting down.
GCAAGGTTCAGTCTGAATTCACAAACCACTTTTCACAGATGGGCTTCTGAACTTCACTTCATCAAGCTCCTAGATACAGAAACTCATGGACTCAACTATAGACATTGGATTTATGACACACTACAAGCTGCCTGACATTTGACTCTCCAGAAACAACAGGTACCTCTCCACTTTTACCTACTACATCCTCCTTCCTCCCCCTTCCCGTTCCTAACCCCAAACTGTCTCTCACCCCCTGATGCCTCCATTTTCATTTCCACTGACTGGCTTTCTTGCCTGCATTGCATGCCAGCATCTGGCTTCTTTACTATTCCTTCCATCCAGGAAGAGCGCGCACACACCAACTAGATGCTTCCTCAGCCTAATGAAGGGTTTTTAAACCCAAAAGCCTGCAAAGAAGAATTTTTCAAACTATTCAGTTGGTCTAATAAAAAATATCAGATTGACCCTAAGAATCTTGTCTGGGCTATGTCCTTAGACCAACATAGCTACAACCTACACCTCTTAACACACACAAGTGACGTGAGTTTTACATTCAGCAGTTTGAGGTGCAGTTTCACAGACAACCTTGGACCACTCTACCTGAAACCTGATAGGCTTCCCTCATGCCTGCACAAGGGGCTATGTATGTGGCATGACAGGTGCCAATGAGAGCAGCCATTTAATGCCCTGTCAGAGCTGGAGGCAGCAGTTTAGCTTCTCGCCAGACAGCAGGAAAAGAACATCTTCCTCCTGAGCTCCCGTTCTAGGAAGAACTTGGAGGTATAAGGGCTGGGGCTATATGGGGAGGAGGAGGCCCCACATCACCCTGAGAATGACTTAAAACTGCACCCTGCCATGGTAGGGAGGTCTGGGTGGGACTGCCAGTGGTTCAGCAACCCCAGGAAATACCAGGACTTCAAACCTCCCAGGTGAAAGGCAGGTAAGAGCAGGAGACACCTGATAACCTCCAGCCACCACACAGTCCTGGCTGGGGAAAGCTCAGATCTGTAAGACCTCTGAGAGGCCTGAGGTTTGCTGGTTACAGTGGAGTTGTGAGGGTGAAAACAGGGGTTATCAGCCTTGCAGTTTTCATCTGCTGCACCTTAACGCGCGCGCACACACACACACATACACACACACACACACACACAAAGTCCCACATCATGAGTTCTGCTTGTCAGCCTGTTGAGGTGCAGTTTCCCAGAAACCCCCACACCTATCTCCTTGAAACTTGGCAGACTTCATGCCCTCTGAAGGGGCTACCACTCCTGCTGTTTTCATCCAAACCTGCCAAAAAATGACAAAGCAATAGGTATTTCAGTGATACCCCATTATGGTCTATGGCCAAATCTCCGAATCAGCACCAAATCTTCTGAAGCTGATTTGGCTGAATCGATTCAGGACAGTGATCTGAATCAAATCACTGTCCTTCAAATCAGCTGAATCCAAATCTGAACTGACTACTTCCCTATTAGCACAGGCCTAATGCAAAGCTACTATTTGTGAAACAGATAAATGCATTTTCATATTTCTTACATTTTTAAGAGGAAGCATAGGATGCTGAAGTCTCTATTCCTATGAAGTTCTTTAAAGTTTTCAGATAAAACCTAACTTAGATAGCTCAAACAATGAAACACTTAAATGCCCATGTCTTCCATAATTTGATAGCAATGTCATTTACTACAGAACTCATTCTTCCAACAGAAAGTCTGCTCAAGAATTAGAAGGGGGAAATTAAATTTCTAGTTCTTCATAATGTCTTCTGAAGACTAGTAGCTTGTACTTCCTATATTCATATGAATGGGATGTTTACTCAGGGACCTAACAATAACAAATCACACATTAAATAATGCTATAAAGAACATTAAGCACATTAAATGTAGAAAATGTCTCATAACCTAATATTGTTACTCGGGCTTTCCTAGATGTAAAATTCTCTGACTTGCATCCTAATTGCAGCCTCAGTCTTCAGCAGCAGTTGAGAACATACAGCAGCAGTTCCCAAATGTGCTCATTAAGTTCACTGCATAAATGACCCCTAGCTGCACAAAGCCACTAGGTTTCTCCTCAGAGCTCCCCCACAATTTCAACAATGTAATTATGCAGTTATGCATCCCTTCCGCTCAATTTTTTCAAGAAAATCAGTTCAATGGGTTCTCCTGCACCTCAGAGTTAGGAAACATGAGAAACCAGAAAAGCCAAAAGGGAGTAATGTAGTCCAGGGACCATAGGGACCTGAACAGTTCTTCAATAAAGCAGGCACTCATGCTTTTCAGCTTCATGATTTTTAAGTCAGTAGATTCTAACTGGCATTCAGATAAGCCAGTTAAGTTCTTTGGCATTTTAAGTTTTATGTGCTTACATTCTTTCACAGTTACACTTTTCTCTGCTTAAGAGTTTAACTGGTAAACACTCTAAAAATTATATTTCTGGTAATGGAACACTATATAGGCGACCCTCGCCATTTGTGGGGGATACATTCTTGTATCCCCCGCGAATGGTGACATCCGTGAATAAGGCACTGTGTTCATGAACGCAATGCCCCCGGTGGCTGGCGGGGGGTGCACGGTTTCAGTGGCAGTGCAAGTGGCGATGGCAGGAGCCTGGCAGCAGCAAGCATGGAGCTCCCAAAGAGCTCCTGTAAGTGTAAAAAGTGCATTTAAAATGGAGGTTCGGCATTCGTGAATATTTGAAACCACAAATGCCAAACCCGTGAATAGCAAGGGTTTCCTGTACTGAAACAGCCTCACTTCAAGACAAGGTGTAATAAAAAGGGTGACTATCTTACCAGCTTCAAATCCATTGCTGGCTCCTCTAGGATCAAATCTTTCCCATAACAACAAAAATGATTAAGGGTCTGGGAAACAAGGCATACAAGGAAAGATTAGAAGAACTGGCATTATTTGGTCTGGAGAAGAAAAGTTTGAGAGTGTAACCACCTTCAAATACAAAGAAGATGGTGAAAGACTATTCTTTTGGCTGCACTGGACAGGACAAATCATTGGACAATGATCATAAACTTCAACAAGGAAAATTTTGTTTGGATATTAGGAAAAACTTTCTATGAGCATGATTAGGCACTGGCACAGATTCCCTAGATGGGTGGTAAAATCTTCATCCTTGGAAGTTTTTAGAGAACATTAGATAAACAGTTGGATAAGCTTGTTTAAACATAGTTGTGATCCTTCCTTGAGGAGGAGGTTGAACTAAATGACTCCCTAATGTCCCTTCACTTCCCTATGATTCTATGAATTACAATGGAGAGAGCTGGCATTTTAGTAGTATTTCTTAAGTATTAGTATCTAGACCAAACTTTGGTTTAGACAATTACTTTCCTGTCTAATTTTCCCCAGCTTTCTCTGTTTCCTGTCCAAGACTACTATAGTGTGTTTGACACTGTTAAACAGCTATGTTCTACTATAGGGGCAGCTACATGTCAGGAATGCTTTTATAAAACATCCTGGGATACTTTGTTGGTGGAAAAGTATTTTAGAAATTTAAGGAAGAGTTATTATTGCTATTCAAAGTACGAAGAAATTCTTCAAGTCTTCCCATAATTTGGAAAGGAAAAAAAGGCTGTAATTATTATCCCTGAAATGTATAGGTTCCAATATGTTTATGCCTTCATCTTAAGATTTTAGTTCACAATAGCCAAAAGTAATCCATAGCATTTTAATTTTTAAAAAGCATTTTATTGTTTCAGATATAGATAGCATTTCTATTTCTCAACGAGAAATAGTAGATGTCATTGCTATGAATCAGCAGTTCTTTTTTGACCAATTTAGTGCAAATATAACCAAGAACAGATAACAGTAAAATAAATTATGTATTAGATTGATTAATATTTGGAAAACACTTGAAAAATGTAATATGCTACATAAAGTACTAAGTATTATTATTATAGTAAAACAATTCCCAGTTCTAATACAAATATAAATGGTTGAGTTTTGATTCCATAAAATAAACCTTCAAAAACAGAAGATAAAGGACATTTTGCTATTTAAAAAAAAATCTGAAACATTTTTCAATAAATGTTGTATAAGTCCTAAGAGATGTCACATCAGGGGAAAAAAACAGAATCTATGCTATATTAAAAATTAGCACAATTGAATTTACAATACATACCTCAAATGGTATACTTCCCTAAGGAGGAAAAAAAAGTTTACCTCTTCAACAAACTAACTGGAAATTTCAAATTATATTTTTTACAGGAATAATTTATTTCCAAAATACATTGGTTCTTCCAACATTCTCCTATAGCCACCCCTAACTGTCTGTCTTCCCCAAATCATAAAAATTAACTTATCAGGAACATTACAAGTTATTCCATTCTCTCTTAGGCCAAAAAGGCCAGAAGCTCCTGTTATTTAAGGGGAGCTGAATACACAGCAGCAGGCTGAAGAGAACACAGGGAGAAGGGCTCCTGAACAGGAGGGCTGCAGGACAGCGACTGGCTGAGACCTAAGCTGCCCAGGGAACTATCAGTAAGGTGCTGAAGGCTTACAGGGGAACATGACCCAGGGTAGGGGAAATTGTTGTGGTACAGCCAGTAAACTGAGATGTATGTTTAGGCCCATTGTGGGCAGAGTTTTTGTTGCAGCCAGTGAGCTTACTTTTTGTTATAGTTTACACCAGTGGACCAAAAGTGACTACAAGGGAAGAAGGAGGAGTTGCAGAGGGGCCTTACAAGCATGAGAGTGTTTTAAGCCTGGCCAGAGGCTTGGGGCTAATGACTTGGGCACGCCGCGGCCAAGAGGGCCAAAATCTGGGACAGAAACACAACTGAGGCAGCCTGAAGCTGGGCAAGAACAAGAGCTAGGGGCCCAAGAGGGCAGAAAATGAGCCAAAAAGGTGAGACTAGGGCTGGGACCCAGAAGCCAGTGCAGCTAAAGTCGTGGACGCCAGAAAGGCTGAGGCTCCACAGGACTCCCTCTGAGACCCTGGGACAGCTTCCCTTTTCAGAAACAACATTAAGGTGTGGTAGACAGGAGAAAAAGGAGGCTACCTTAGGAACCTGAGCAGGGCAGGTGCTACATGGCCATCAGGGGGTGACATGGCTGCCCCTGGGACTAAGTGCCAGTTACAGGACCATCATGATCATTTTGGGCTGTGGATAGGCTAAACAACCAAATTAAAAACACCAGGGAGTCTTACTTCTTTAGAAAGTTCATCAGCTAATATATTTTAAGTGTTTAATATATTTGCTCCTATTCTGGTGGAAGCTAAACCAAGGCAGTTTACCCTAGAATGAAATTACTACATAAACACATTTTCACTTTCTCTTACAGAAGGATAGAGCAAGCAAATTAAACACTTAATGTTTATCAACTTGAAATGCAAAAACTTCCCTGGCACTTTAATTGGTATAATTGCTTTCTTTGTCCATACTTTAAATCCATAGACCATACACTTCCACCCATTTAATTCCAGCGTCCAGCCCAATGGATGATAACTGAATTAGAGCAAGGGTGTCAAACTCTCCTTGCTGGATCTGGACTGCTCAGCCTCCTCAACAGTAGCTGAGAATTTGTTGACAAGCCACATGCCTGCTCACCCAACCCCCCCATCCCCCATATTCCCAGCCTTTATGTGACCTGTGAGATGGATAAAACAGCTCCATGAACTGTGTCTCTGGACCCCTATATGTGTTACAGGTATTGCTCAATTAACTGGCTAATTGTGCAATTACTATGAGACCAGCTACGCAAGCAAAGTAGCTGTCACACAATAAAAAGCTCCAACCAACTATGAAGTTAGAACCTGAAAATATGTACTGACCTTAAAGCTAGTTGCTCTGGAGCTTCCACTTACATGTATAGCAGGGTCTCCCCTGCAGATGTGAGCCCTGTCAGCTAACAGAACTCCCAACTGCCCCACACGCAGCATAAAACCTCTGAGCCCTATGGCAGCCACAATTCCCCAGGTTCAGAGGCTTCACTCAACAATGCTCTAGCCCCTGGGAGTTTCCCGCTCAGCTGGGGTGCATGGGGCTCCCAGATGCAGGAAACTGCTTCTTGCCAGTGCAGGGGGAGCTCAGGATCAAGCTCCCCCTGCACCAGTAATATAGTGCAATAAGATATAATGCATGATATCGCAATCATGCCTCCTGCCATTTGCATGTGGAACGGCAGGAAGCACAGTTGTGTGAATGGCGCATTAGATCCCATCGTGCATTAAGCTGCATGTGTAGAGGGGGCTTAAGACACTTTTGAACTTGAGTTTCTCTTTCAAAAAGACAACAAAATATTATTTAATACAATCAAGGGATTAAAAATCTACCATATCCCTTAATAACTGTTAAAAAGAGTTCATATACACCTCATGTCTAGTTTGAATTCATTCAGCTTCCATTTCCAGCCCTTAGATCTTGTTATGTCATATCTTGATCAATTGCATAATCAGCAAGTATAAGCAGTGGTTCACAGTAAAATGTAGAAAAACATATACAACTCTCCCACAGATCGCCTTGACTAAAACTGATTTAAGGATAGTTTTCTTTATTACACTGTTAACTGAAAACACCTTAGGAAAATGTTCAAGATCTGGCTCAACTAAGAACCAGAAATAAAGGACACCTGTACACATGCAGGGAGGCATTAATTGAGTCTGCTGGAGCATGTGTATCAGCATCATGTGTATCAGCATCCCCATGCTGAAAAATGGCGGTGGGGGCATGTTAACTAAAGCAGCTAATTCAACAAGCTTTAGTTGAAGCACCCCCACCATCAATTTCAGCGTAGGGACACTAATACATATGACTCTCTGGGTGCTAATTAAAGCACTCCCCTCACCCACCTCCCAGAGCATGTCTATAAACACCCAAAGTTTCCATGTGAGAAACTTGAATTCACAAATAGTAGGCTAAAAAGGAAAATTCTCCAATATCTAAAGAACCATTTTAACAAAACATGGCATGAGAGACCTTTTAATATGGACAAGCTATCATCTGAAAACTGTATCAGTGTTTTATATCTTCTCCCAGGTTACCAATTAAAATGTTAAAAAGCCATAGGGATAAGACCTGATCGCTGTATGACCTCACTAGAAACACTTTGCTCAATGGTGATGATTCCCTATTATCAAATTCATTTTTATGCTTGTCAGTTACCCAATTTTTAATCCATTTAATATGTGCCATGTTAATTTCGTATCATTCTAGTTTCTTTATCGAAATGTCACAGCATGAAGCCTTATAAAATCTAACTGTATTACATCCAGACTATTATTCTTATTCATCAAACCTGTAATCTCTTCCAAAAAAATTAAAGATTGACAAGATTTTGTTTTATAAACACATGTATACTAGCATTAATTATATTACCCTCTTTGAATTAGGCCCTATTTTAGCAATACCATTATTTGGATCTATACTGATGTCAAACTGGAAGGCCTATAGTTCCCTAGACCATCTTTTAAAAGTTGTTTTAAATACTGGGTCAACATTAGTTCTCAGGCAGCATTCTGGAACTTCCTGTGTTCCAACGGTTAGTAAATATAAAGAGCTTTTCTACCAGCTCTTTTCAAAACTCAGTTACCTGAAACCACTAATTCAAAAATGTCATATATTAGTAGGTTTTTAGATACTATGATGTACATTTGGGATGGCACTCAACATGTTCTTGAGTTACTTTTGAAATTAAAGTGCTACATCATCAGCATGTGGCATGATTGTATTATCTGGCTTTTCTCCGCCCAAAGCTAGACACTGGTCTTTTTTGCAAGGAGAGGTTAGGCTCTTCCACCCTGTCTTGACTACAGAAGATAGAAACTTGAAGCCTTGAGAACAGCCCTGTTTCCATTTTAGTGGCCAAACCAAGGAGGAAGGAAGACCCAGAAAACTATAGGCCAGTTAGTCTTACCTCGGTCCTGGGTAAGCTTTTTGAGAGAATCATTCTGGTACATGTCCATGAGGGGCCAGCAGGGGAGATTATGCTTAGGGGCAACCAACATGGGTTCATTAGAGGCAGGTCCTGTCAGACCAACTTGATGACCTTCTATGACCAGGTCACAAAATCCTTAGAGGTAGGTGTTGTGGTAGACATAGTCTTTCTGGACTTTAGGAAGGCCTTCGACACTGTCTTTCACCCCTTTCTCATTAGAAAACTAGGAGACTGTGGCATCAATACCTACACAATCAGATGGGTCACTAATTGGCTGGAGGGCTGCACCCAGAGAGTGGTGGGGGATGGGTCTTATACAACCTGGAGAGATGTGGGCAGTGGGGTTCCGCAGGGCTTGGTCCTGGGGCCCGCACTGTTTAACATCTTCATCAGCGACTTGGACAAGGGGGTGAAAAGCACCTTGTTCAAATTTACAAGTGACACTAAGATGTGCAGAGAGGTGGGCACACTAGAAGGGAAGGACAGCCTGCAATTAGATCTGGACAGGTAACAGGGGTGGACAGATGATAACAGGATGGGTTTCAACACTGACACGTGCATGGTACTGCACCTGGGGAGGAAGAACCAGCAGCATACCTACAAGCTGGGGAACTCCCTTCTCATCAGCACAGAGGCAGAAAAGGATCTTGGAGTCATCACTGATGCCAAAATGGACATAGGCCAACAGTGTGGGGACATGGTGAGGGAGGCCAACCGTACCTTGTCATGCATCCACAGATGCATCTCAAGCAGGTCCAAGGACATGATCCTCCCCCTCTCTGTGACACTGGTCAGGCAGCAGTTGAAGTACTGAATCCAGTTCTGGGTGCCATACTTCAGGAGGGATGTGGACAACATGGAGCGGGTCCAGAGGAGTACGTGATTGGGGGCAGCAGGGCAGGCCCTATGAGGAGAGGCTACGGGACCTGAACCTGTTCAGCCTCCACAAGAGAAGGCTGAGGGGGGGGGTCTAGTGACTTTTACAAACTAGTTAGGGGGGACCAGCAGGCACTGGGAGAGTCCCTGTTCCCCCGAGCACTACCAGGAGTGACAAGAAATAACGGTCATAAGCTGGCAGAGGGTAGATTCAGGCTAGACATTAGGAGGCGCTACTTCACGGTCAGGGCAGCTAGGATCTGGAACTAGCTTCCAGGAGAATTGGTGCTGGCTCCTACCCTGGGGGTCTTTAAAAGGAGGCTGGATGAACACTTTGCCGGCGTCATTTGAGCCCAGTACTCTTTCCTGCCACGGCAGGGGTTCAGTATTAATGATCTGCTCAGGTCCCTTCCAACCCTACCAACTATAAAACTATGACTTTGCTTGTTTTTCGTTTTTGGGACATGCTCCTTTCAGAGATGGTTTGGCTAAACAAAGAAAAAGTTTCATAGATTTCATACACATTAGGGCTGGAAGGGATCTTGGAAGATCGAGTCCAGCGCCTTGCCCCAGGGGCAGGAAGTCAGCTAGGGTCAAAGGATCCCAGCAAAATAGACGTCCAAATGTTTCTTAAAAGAGACCAGAGTAGGTGCTTGTACCATCTCTGGGCGGAGTCTATTCTAGGCCTTGGGGGCTCAGACAATAAAGAAGTTTTTTCCTTATGTCCAGCCTGAAATGGTCGTGAAGGAGTTTGTGACTGTTTGACCTTTTTGTCCCCTGAGGTGTTCTGTTCAGTTTCTGAAAAATTTCAGTTTCTGAAAAAGGAGCAATGCTCAGGAGAGCAGCACACTCTAGAGAGCTACAACCATCCTTAACTGACAAAATCCCTTTCAACACAAGTCCCAGCACTACTCCAATGCAATCCCTAAATATCAGCTGAGAGCAATCTCCTTTAAATGCACCAGATTTGCTTGGTGAAAATGTAGGAGATTCTCAGCAGTCATTCCTCAGCTCTGGAACTTCCTCCCCGTTAAGATCCATGACAGCCTGAATCTGGGCCTCTTTTGGAAGTACTTTAAGACCTTATTTGGACAGGTATTTAACAAGCAAAGGTAGGCAGAGATATTGGTTAGGGAGGTTCTGGATTTTTTTTTTTTTGATACTCTACTTGCTTTTATAATGTGTTTTGTTTTCTTGCTTTTTGCCCTTATTCTGTGTTCTAAGTTATTTTGTTCTCTTACAGTAAGCCACCATTAGCTTTTCTTAGAAAGGACAGCATATAAATCTAATAAATAAGTAACTAAATAAAACGTTGATCAGAGTCTTGTCTAGTAACCTGGGATCATACCTCTTTCTGAGTATCTTTCCCATAGGCTGTGCATTACTTGTCCAGTCTCACCTGATTGTGCCCTGGTCCCCATTATATATGTTCTATCAGCTAAAGGCCATGGGGAACAGGCATTCTGGGATGTCAGAGAAACCAACAGAAGTGAAGCACATTTATCACTAAAAAGTCTTAATTGTCTTTATTGGCCTTATCCAGTGTTCCATCTTCCACCTGCAACTCAATTACTAAAACTCTAAGGCACCCTTTAATGACCTGACACATCCCTTTGTCTCTAACAAGATGCAGAAAAAAGTTTAATTAGAAGCTGTCACAGCAATATTTCTGAAGCTAGAACAGTACCGTCTGCTTCACAAAATGGTATCCATCATAACAGTTCTCCCGCTGTATAATATAAATAGAGTTCTGGACTGTGGGTAATGAGCTGAGAGAACCAAGTGCAGAGGGAAAATAAATATGCTGAAGTCAAAAATAATATGAGAAAATGGAGACTTCTGAGGAGTGGTACAAACCCGAGAGCACAACAGAACCAGGATTATGGAGACGCAGACCTGTTTGTTCTTTTTTCAAACAGTTGGGACAATTTGGCTGGTACAGCTGCTCTGTACAGGTCTATAATATATTACACTGAACCCTCAGTTCATTTGCATTCCAGACAACTTTTTGCTCTCCTTTAGGTCTCCATGAGCCAAGGTAACCAACTGATCTCTACTGAAACCTGGAAATATCAGTTTCCTCTTGACAAATTTGCATCAAGCAAATTTCATTTCATTATATTCTGTCCTCATATTCCAAAGTAATTTACATTTGGTGTTAGAAACTGCAATTTCCAATCTCATTGAAACATAAGAATACTACCATGAACAACAGAGTTTAAAGAGAAAGTCCTTTTTCCTCTTCCATGGAAGATTAATTAAACAGGATACAGCCCCTAAGATCCAACAATGAAATAGTAATCAAACTAACAGACAAAGGAGGAGCTATAGTCATCCTTAACTGTCAACACTATATCAGTTAAGCTAATGGACAACTCTTTGACACTAACTACTATAAAGAACTTGGGGAAAATCCCACACCAGTATTCACTCTTGAACTAGAAAACATTATCAAATGTTTTTTCATGCCAGCTTTTTCATGCCAGCTTCAAGGAAAAACTGCTTGAACTAATCCTTTATCCTCTCACCCCAGGAACAGTTTATATGCTCCTAAAAACTCGCAAATAAAGTAACTCTGGCAGACCCATCATAACCAACTTTAGTACACTCACTGAAGAACAATCAACATTTCTAGAAACCATTTTGAAACCACTTGTTATGTAAAGAGCAATAGTTACTACAAGATGCAACGAACTTTCTCAACAAGATCCTGAATACCAAGAAGACCGTACTTGTAAATATGGATATTAATAGCCTGTATACTAATATCCCACACCATAAAGGCAAAGATTCCTGTCTGAAATACATACAAGAAAACAGACAACACTCAAATTTACAACATATTGCACAGATCATTCATTTTGTGCTCACCCACAAAAAACTCACTTTCAACAACCAACACTTCCCTCCAAACCATGGGCACAGCAATGGTTCCCCAATATGCAAACCTTTTCACATGCCACCTGGAAGTTAGAAAAGTGCACCATTAAACCTGAACTATACATGCATTACATAGATGACATTTTATTACTTGGACAGAACACCTAAACTCACTTAGTGACTTCCACCATGTCTATCCTAGAATGGGTTATGCTTCATCCACTGCATCAAATATCCTCATGGAAACTACATGGATGAAATCAGACAAAAAGTCAACAGCAGAATGACCACAGAAAAAAGATAAAGGGCAGATACAGTAGAACAACTTTTTAAAACCAAAAATACACTTCCTGTATGACCTCAAAGTTCTCATGCCCAAAGAAAACTTACAAAACTGAGGGCTGGTATCCAAGGGCCTGCAAAAGACAAGCCTGGGAATAAAAATGCATTCACCTATTGGACTATAAGAACCAGGGACTGACTCTCTCTCTCTCTCTCTATGGCCCATTACAATCCACTTCACAGAAGGCAAACAACCCTCCTAAACAGTTCTGCTTTTCCACTTACCTGTCTTATCTATTTTCTACCTGATCATTTCTCCTATATCCTCATTTTATTTATCTATGGAGTTTTACACGAACCTTTGTTCCATCGGCTATTTAGCTCTGCTGGGTCTGCTTCTCACCCACAGACCCAGGGAAGAGCACTGTAGTACGCAAAGGCTTGTCTATGTCCTTCCCAACCCATAAAAAATCTTGGTCTCTCATATTTTTCTTGGACCATTATGACTATGTCACCTCAACACTACCACAACAGGATTATCACCATAGCAAAAGAAGGCACAGAGAAAAACTTTTGCCATCACCATAGGCCTATGTACCTCCAAATAAGAGTGCGCTAAATGAAGACTCTCTTTTATGAGGCAGTTTTTTGGACCTCTCCTCATCAGAATTCAGTCTTTTACCAACACTATTATGAACCTGAGAAAAGATTCCTTTTAAGAGATTAATCAGATCTAGACAAATTATTTGACTCTATCCTCTTGAGGTGCCTTCTTTCTCCTAAGGCATTCAACACTTTATTGGAGAGAATTGCCGTTGAAATTTATGCAAAGCAGCGTATCAACTCTGCTACAATCCATGACTGGATCATGGAAACAAGGACCTTTAAGAGACAAGACATCCTCATCCTCATGTCTTGCATGCAAACTAGTTGCACATAAAAGGCTGTAAAATTTCACTAGAGACTGACCTTTACAGTCCTTTTTGCTTCTGTATCAGTACGTTGATACACACATTTTGTTTATAGTTCCTTCCAGGTTGGAACAATGACATGAAAGAGTCAAGGAGAAAAAAAAAGTGACTAGAACTAAAAGATGCATTTGACATGTAAATGTTCACTGGGCATTTCCCTAAATAATTAGTTTAAATAATTCCCTGATAAACATTCCCTACAGTCTTCACTAAATACAAATCATATCTTAAATAGTTCATAATATTAGGTGTACATGTATTTCCCAGCTGCAGTTGATGTATATAATATGAGTAAACAATGTAACTGTTTATAGTCATATTACTCTTGTAATACTATTGCTATTATTACATGCAGACAGGACTGGAGTATGCTGTAGTATTTTAAATGCTCCATCTCCCATTGTGTAGCGATAAAGAAGTCCAGGTTTAAAAATGTCAGGTTTATTTTTAATTAATCTTCTTATATTTTCATGGTAGCTCACAAATTGATTTGGAAACCATTTTTTTACTCTTTTGCCCAAGCCAGGTATTAGAAAAGTAGTTCTGTAATTATATATTTAACAATTTTCCTAATTCAAACTTGACCACTTCTCTCCATTTACTACAATTTTATTGTTAATGTATTGAATAATGTAGACTGAAAATCTATTTAAATTATTTCACCTATGGTTCTATTTTTGAAAGGCACTGAATTTATGAAACTGGATGGCTGAAAAAAGGGCTTTCCAACTGGAGGTCCCCAAAGGGTTAACCTGCAGGCCCCAGGCTAGGAATTGTTCCCTCTGCTGCTCCAAATTGTTGCTGCTACTGGAGTCTTCAGGCTCCCCCTTCCTCCTCCAACTTCTGCTTCATGCCTTTTCCAGGACATGTTCCTTGTGCCTGTAGGTGATGGCTCATTTGGTTAACTATAGACTGGCAACAAGAGGGACTGGACTCCATTTCCCCAAGAAGCTCTTTCCAGACTTGTGTACCTGTTTTTTGGAGGGGATCTCTCAACAGTTTGCAGTAGCTTTCAGAAAAATGAAGAAGCCTACCATCAAAATGAAAAATACTCATGCTTGAAAGCACATTCTGAAAAGCTTTTAAATGATTTCTGTTTTTATTTATCTATTTATTGGTAAAGGGATATAGCATTGAGCACACAAATGAACAAACTGATCAATGGCCTTGGTCAATTAAACCTACCTTGTTTCTTCTTGTGATTATACCAGATGTTTCAGAGAAAGGTAGAAAAACCCTGCAATGGGCCAATGGATTAACTTGGCTACAGAAAAAGTTTCTGCCTAAAGAAATGGAATTTAATGTATCACCCAAGGGATGAAAACATTTCTGCAATTGTGTGATTCCTGTAATTATCATTCTGAGTCTCTTTTCTTGAAAATGAGTGTTTTGCAAAAACTGCATTGCTGTTGTTGTACTTTTGTTTGAGTGATTCTGAGAAAGTAATACATTCTCTCTCAGTCATAGAGGCAATTCCATTTAAAGTTAGGCAATAGTTTCATTAAATAATAATGGTTTACAGATGTTTATTATATTTTTCATCCAAGGAATTCAAAATGCTTTATAACTTTTCTTTGAAGGAGTCTTCATTTAGCAGTTAATTTTTTTTTACCTGAAATATTTACTACTGTTCTTTTCTTGAAGTATATTTTCTGTTCTCCCAATATGTAATTGATTTGAATGTTCTAAATATTTGTTAACACATGAGAAGCAGAGCATATACTACCATAACAGTAAAATTAAAAATATTCAGTGCTACCATGTATTTTCAAATCAAGCACACTTAAAAAAAATCTACAGAAAACTTAATTTTTACTTATTTTGTCAATATTTAATACTTTTTTATCTTATGTGCAAAACTTGTATAAGTTTTGTATCAGACATTCCCAAAACTAGACAAGGTACATTTTGCAATAACATTCAATCTATTGATAAAAACAAGAGAAATTAATGTTACACTTGGAAATTAATCCTCCCCCATCCTGAAACAGAGTTGATTCTATTAAATGTGATAAATGAAATGGAAATTAAAATTTTAATGAGGTGCTTGTTAATCCATTTGTTCACATCTAATTTGAACTTGGTTAAATTGCTACTTATTATGAATACTGTAGATATAGTTTCTTCTAAATCTCAAGGGCAAACAAAATGTTAAAGGACTGCTTGTCCCAAGGTAGGTCCATCGTATATTATTCAGGCTTCTGAAATTAAGCACTTGAGCTATTTTCTGTGATACATTTCATTTAAGAAAACTAATGGCATTTTAAAGCAGTTGGTGAAGTCCTTTGACATAGTAATTGTTCATACCAGAACAATAGAAGGAATATAAACAAAAGGAGACTGTCTACCTGCCACTTAGCATTTCTGAAGTCACTGCCTCTCTAAATCTGAGACTGGAGGGATTATTTGCAACTACCGCTATGCCTAAAGACTATCAAGTATTTTTAATTCTTGGATTAAGTACTTATTCTTATTCCCATCCCTTTATTTGGTGCATACCAAAATGTCATTTCTATATAATATAAATTTGCAATAATTACATACAAAATATTAAAGGAACATTAAAGGTCAATGTATAGGAATATAAGTCCTGAAATGCAAGTCAAGTTTGCATACTCAGAACTCAAGTAAGCCTCATAGGTGTTTGTATATGATGCCATCTTTATATGAAAATATTTGACCTATTTGAAAAATCATCTGTGTTTGATTGTTTAGACTTTTTCTAGAACCTTAGAACACATTTATAATTTTAAGCACTTAAATACTTTGCTCACTGTTTTAATTTTACACTAATTCAATGGCGTTAACAGTCTGCTATATCTTTACTGCCTTCAAATCAATTGATAAGTTATTGAGCACTCAGCTTCCACTGAGTTGAGAAAGAGCCAGGCATGTCCCAGAATCTCAAGTTTTGAGTCTGATGCTTTTTCATGATAAATTATTTTCTCTCCATGGTGTCTATTTTAATAACATTCTTAGCATCCTTAACTACACTTTTGAGGAATAACTACATTTCTGAAGATTACTTATTCTGAACCTAATTCTCCAACTCCTAATTTTGAGTAGAATTTACCTGTGTAGATACTTCTAAATAAATTAAGACTTGAAAGCATCAGTTGGAGCCCCTGCATCATGAAGTCCAATCCCCTGCTGTCAAAGGCATCATAAGAAAAAAATCCCATTCATGCCTATCAAACCGCATCTCAAAAACTAGTTATGGGTATTGATCCGTTGTTATCTTGTCAAACAATTATTCTAAACTTGTGTTTCTCTGATTATTAGAAACCTCCATCTAATTCCTAAACTGTACATGAGTATCTAACATCCATTTGTTCTTATGGCACCTCCACCCTTTAACTTAACTAGCTCTTCTCCTTCCCTTCTTTAAGAGGAATCATGCCCACCCTCAACTTTTGCTTTTCTAGGAAACAAAAATAAAGTGAAAATATTTTAGATTACTCTCAACCGATTGGCTCTCTATATGCCTGACAATCCTTCTCTAAATTGTTTCTGCTAGAATTCGTTTTTGTCATACATGGATAACTAGAACAGAACACAGTATTCTAGATATCTCATTAGGGTTTTCTACAATGGCACTAAGAGTTCCCTATCCCTATTGGAAATACTTTGCCTCCTCAACATCCTGACAGAAGGCAGGACAGGGTGGTACCTTAGGTGCTTGACTTCAAACTAAAACAGCTATATTCATATACTCGGAGATTACCTTTTTCACAGCTGTCACATTCATTACTCATAGTCATCCTATGATTAGACTAGTCAAACTCACATTTCTATCGTTCTCTGTTGTTTCCTGCTGATAGGCTCCCAGATTACAGAAAAATTCTTGTTGGTCTTTAAGTGCACTTTCACATTGTACTTTTAAAAACCCAACCCATTTCTAATATTTCAGTACTCAAGATCAACCCAATCCTTTGTACTGGATCTTCTGATCCTCTGTTGCCTTGATGATTCCTTCCAAATTTATGCCAGAAACAACTTTATTGGTACTCTTTTACTTTTCATACCAAAATCATTAATGAAAAT
Source organism: Crocodylus porosus (assembly GCF_001723895.1). Classification (NCBI taxonomy): domain Eukaryota; kingdom Metazoa; phylum Chordata; order Crocodylia; family Crocodylidae; genus Crocodylus; species Crocodylus porosus. The sequence goes on along the minus strand of NW_017728886.1, from coordinate 217,727,743 downwards.
CTGACATAAGATTGGTCCTAAAACCACTCCTTGAGGAATTCAGTCAGAGAGCTATCTTCTATTTAATCACTTCCTTCCCCACCAAATAGTCTTTCCCAACTAAACCACTCCATCTTCTTTATCTCAATATTGTCTATGGGTCTAAAGCATTTTACATCCATCTGTTGCAGCACAGGTTAGGAAAAGACCAACTTACATGGGGGAATGCTTTTCAATTATGAACTAAGGGTAAGGTTTGGCTCCCATTCCCCTCTTTTTACTATCTCTTATAACTAGAAGGCTTTGCTTTTTCTTCCTCCTAGTGTAGGTTGTATTGACTCCTACACTATATAATTCTTAGATTAAGTAAAAGCAAGATTTATTTGGAACAGACTCACAGAAGTCTGATACACGGAAACAGCTCCAATTAAAACACATGATTTAGTTTTAGTTAGAACATACCCTGATTTTATCTCTTCTAAGTAGACCTGTGTGAAGCAGCTAGTATTTGCTGCAGATTCAGATTTGGCCGATTTGGGGAACAGTGATTCAATTCGGTAATTCAAATCACTGTCCCGATTTGATTCAGCCGAATCTGATTCGGCTCCTGCCAAATCTCTGAATCAGCCAAGCCAGGCCCACCCCCCGCCCCTACCCCAGCCTGGCAATGGCTGCCCCAGCTCCCGGCACTTGTTAAAAATGAAAGGCCCAGCTCAGCAGGTGCTGCCAGGTGTGGGGCGATCCCCACTACCCCCCACTGCTCCATGCTGCATGAGGGGCTCTGCATGAGCCCCTCAACACCCCCCAACTCCCCCAGCCCTCCCATAGCTGCCCCACCCAGGCCAGCTCCAGCACTTTAAGAAAAAAACCCCAAACCAACAAACCCCAGATTCACCACTCCTACCAGCAGGGTGGGGCGATACTCACTGCCCTGGCATTGCCCCGCACCATATGGGGGGGGTGGCTCTGCATGAGCCCCCTGAAGCCCAGAGGCTGCCGCAGGAGAGGCGAGTGCCAGGGCTTTTTTGTTTGTTTTTTCTTAAAGGGATGGAGCTGGTGCAGGCAGGGCACCCGTGGGCAGGCTGGGAGGGCCGGGGGGCTCATGCAGAGTCCCCCATGCAGCATGGGGCAGTGGGGGGCAGCAGGGATCACCCTTCTGCCCAGAAGCACCCGGTAAGCACCAGGGCTTTTTTATTAAAGTACCGAGCTGGGGTGGATGGGGACAGCCATGGGGGTGGTGGGGGAGTGGGCTGGGGCAGCCATGGGGGGGCTGGCAGAGTAGGGGGGCTCAGGAGAGCTGGCAGGGGTCCCCCCATGGTTCCCTCCCCCAGGACTTACCAGCTTGGAGTGGGCTGCACCTCCCTGCTGCAGCCACTGGGAACTGCCCAAATCAAAGCTCTCCAAATCTTTTCCAAAGATTTGGAGAGCTCTGAATCAATTCAGACCTTTAAATTGATCCCCCAATTCAATTTGGATTCAGAGATTCAGCCACCAAATTGGGCCAAATCAAATCACCACCCAAAGCTTTGCACAGTCCTAGTTCTAAGTACTGTCTCCAAATATGAACTATTGCCCTTTTGACCATACAGAGGTTAACTTTCCCCTTATAACAATATCTTTCCAAAAAGAACCAAACCTTATTTCTAGTTCTTAGCTGAAAGCATTTTCTAAATACTGTTCAAGGTAAAACAGGACCACTCTTGCATATAGGTACAGTGCTCCAAAGTAATTTAGGATTGTATTTTGTTCCATCTTTATCACCCCAGATATGAGATCTAACTTTGTAATTTACCACCCCCCTCCTCTACGTCTGTTATCTGAAAGAAGTCCTTTGGCAATGCTAATTAAATCTCCCTTTCTCATGTTCAGTGTCCTGATGTAGTAGTCATTGTCTGTTATATCATTTTTACCCTATATCAAATAAGAAATTATGCAAAGATTAACAAGTCCCTTACTGGGACTACTGGCATAAAATATATTCACTGTGGGTTCCTATAGTGAGTTCAGCACTACAGTGCCTAAATGCTACTTGGCATTCATTAAGTCTACAAGATCAAGCTGCAACAAAGTAGCTTTTCCCTTTAAGATCAATAGGCCTGTAATACAGACAGATGGGACATACTCAGATGTTCCTATGGCCCCTGTCAGGTATTAATATAATTGTCTGACCAGGATCTGAGGAATTTTATCCCCGATGCCAAAAATCACAAGTCCTGCCATATAGGCAGGAGGCAAAATTTTGGGGATGGGAAATACAGTTCCTCAGATGAAAATGATGCGACTGCCAGCACGTGGTGAGCCTGGCATCAGGGATCAGGTTCCCAATGCTGGGCTTCCCACTCCTGGACTTTCAAAGGGTATAGAGAGGAGTATAGCATTGGGGATGGGCTCTGGGAAGCTGTGGCTGATCTCTACCTGATCTTGATGATCCAGGCCTCAAATGAGATGCCCAAACAGACCCAGGAGACCAGACAGGGAATGGCTGTGTCCCCAACCCCGAGACTGTCCCCTCTGCACAATCCTAAAGATCAGCCGATCAGTGGGATCAGGTGGGAACAACTGCATTCCAAATGAGGTAGCTGCCCCCCACCTGATCCTGACAATCAGGTGATTATCAGGATTAGGCAGGGAACCACTCCAGTTTGGAATATACATGCTCAGTGGCAACATGTAGGGGGGATGCACATGCACCCCCTGAGAGTCAACAGGCAGGGGGGCAGGCAGGAGCACCAGTGTTCCCCCTGTAAGCACCAGCTTGGGAGTGGAGCCACCAGCAAGAGTGGCCATGCCACTTCTGGAAGTGAGTGAGATTGGCAGTGATTTCAGCTGCCAGGGCCTCCCCCCCGCCCCCTGATCGCTGACTCGAGGCACCAGTCACCCATGTACATGCTACATGTTCAATTTAAAATAGAATACAAACCAGAGCAAAGAAGTTCTATATTAAAATGTGAAATATCTTTGTGGATGGTTTGCCAGTTTATTCTGCCATGAATTGCTTGCACATGTGGCTTGTTACAATTTATCATGCAATTAACATATAAACTGCTCAATAAATAAATGCGATGTTTGCCACAGGTCTTCTATTAGAGGTAGGCAGAGGCTACCAGGGTGAAACAGACTTTTGGAGCAAACCCCAAATCAGGGGACTTGAAAAAAAAGGAGCTGCTGAGGGCAGTAGTCTACAGCACACAGGGGAACTCTTCTTTAAACCTAAGTTTTTCTCAGTTTGTTGAAGAATAATATATTACCCAAAGTCTTGGGTAAAGCAAAAGACACCTTCCTGGGCTGGAAAAAACTGATTAGCTGTTTTAATCCCAGGAAGGCATCTCATTACAGAGCCTATGTTACCATTTCAGTTTGTCAGAGAAAAGTCATAGACAGAACCAGACTATAGCACATACTTTTACTTTTCTATGTATCCAGTTTGGAAGTAAAATTATTTCTATTCTCAACATAATCAAGTTGAAATATTTCCTATTATTTAAAAGATATAAGGTACTGAGATTCTGTTCAACTGTTTTTAGCAATGAGAAAAACTTTAGGTTATAGAGTATTTACACAATGTCAAATACCATAATGGATTCACACCTCTTAGACAAACCTAACGTATCTTTTGCATGTTTACAGCTTTAATCTGGTCTTAAAATAGAAATTTATTTTTGCTTTTATAAATCCAATTTCCTTTGGTGCTAATGGTTTTCAGTGGGTAGAGAATCAATGTAAAGTGTTACTATCACCACGAATTTAAAGCTTTGCTGGCTTGCAAGACTCTGAAAATAGAATATGTAAATTCCATAACGATGAACTATTTGGCTAGATACCAGTGGACTGGATACCCGAATCCAGTTGTATAAGGTCAAAAATGAGAATGCTGTGCCTAATTAGTAACTGGTTACTTGCCTTTAAACTAATTTGCACCAGCTAAATTTATGTTAAGGCTGTCCCAATTAAGAAGTTACAATTTCCATTTGCTATCATTAAACGAAATACATTTCCTTGCCAGTATGCTAAACAACACAACTGTTCCAATATGCTGCAGCCAAATGAAAACTTGTAATCATATTTTACATTTATATAAAGCCTTTCCATTAAAATTATTTAAAATATTTAATAAATAGAGCATGGTAAAACTGCAGCAGGCTTAAGGGAGAAGAGCAACAGCCAATAACTGCATATTATTCTGTAATACAGAGGAAAACATAGGTATCTGGTACATTGTGTTGACACAAACTTTATTAAAGCTATTTGGCAGAGGTGGGAATTGGGTACAAACTCACTGAACTGGTGAGCAATATCTGCCCTTCATTCAAGATGACTGTGGAAAGCCATTAGGCTCCTTTATAAGGGACTTGAAATAAATATGAGCTAGTACCTAAAACATAAACCACATGCAATATTGATTGGGGATTAGGATGGAAGGCAAGTTTTCACTGGAGGCTAAACACAAAGGGTAGGAAGATATCCCCTATGTGCTGCCATAATTTTTATTTTCTTTCTGGCATCACAAAGGCCAAGCTAACAGATGTCCATACCACTTGCCACGCCACAAATGCCCTAAATTTGTGACCGCAAGAAAGGTGATAGTTTTTGGCTGCTTTACTGAGACAGACATCTATGTGCTTTATGTCCCCACTCTCCAGCTGCCTCAGACAGGCACTTCTGGGGCTTGAGGGACCTAATACTGCATGTCCCAGAAATTCACATACAAGATCAGGCCCTTCAAGTGCCAGGAGAGCCTGCCTGGATTTCCCCTTTTACAGAGATGCATCCTGGGGAATCTCCAAGGAATGTCTTTGTAAGCCACGGTTCCTTGCTTACAAAGATGCATCCCAGAGACTGTCCTGGGTACATCACAGCAAGCAAGAAACCCTGGCTTTCTCCCATGTACAGATGTACCCTGGAGATTGCTCAGGGCACATTTCTGAAAGCATAAGACCCTGGCTTTCCTCACTTATAGAGATGTGCTCGGGGGAATCTCCAAGTTGTGCCTCTGTAAGCAAGGAACACGTCATGCATTGTCCAGCAGCATCGGGCCTCTACCAGATGTGAGACAATGCATTTCACCCAGTGAAGCAGATCAGCTGTGATGGGACACATCCTGTAAGAGATAATCCAGTTCTCTTGACAGTGTCTGTTTATACCCAAACACAAAAACTACATATTGCTGAATGTGTAAAAAGAAGCGTCAGAAAAACCACAAAAGAAAAGCAAAGCAGCTTTCCAAACAGCTGGGAAATGCACTTAGAATATGAGTCTCCAGGTTTTCTGAGTAAAGTCCTTGCTGGAAAGAGGCTTGCAACTGTGAGGGGAAAAAATCTCTCTTGTTTGATTTTTAATAAATTTTGAGAAACTGGATTTTCTGTATATTCTTTGTAAATAAATATGATTACAGCACTATCATTAATTTCTCCATTTAAAACAAACAATCCACATGACCCCTGAATACTGCCTAACCACTCTTTCTACAAGCGGAACCATTATTTTGGTCTTTTCAATACCAAATCTGAGAATCCCTCAAACACAACTGTACAGAAGTTTAGAATGAAGACAAGTTATTACCTTGTTTGGATTTCATGAATCGGGTTCAGAAAAAAAAGCCTGAAGAAATATTTTTACCATGATGTATAGTCCACAAGCCAAGCTTTGCAGTGAAGCCTGTAATATCCATTGCTACTAAGGTACCTTTGCTTTTATTTAATTATCTTTTAAATATTTTTTATCTTCTATAACTTTTAATGATCTTTTTTTCTCTGAAGAAAATACATATATGGAAATACATTTCCCCATCCCAATTTCTTTTTCCCCTTGTTTATCATAAGACTTCTTCACTCCCTATGGGTAGACATTAGGCCTAAAACAGAAGAAAAACAGTATTTGCTTTTTCTCTGGTCCTCTATGATTCCTTGGCAGATTATAATTACTTTTATAAAAGATTCATAGTTTCACACTACAGTAACAAGACTGTAATTAATCCTAGAACTATGGCAAGGTAGATAAATATTAATATTTCTGTGACCCGCCAAAAAGGAAAAAGGTGTAAGAACCAAGACAACAGTCAAAACAGTTTCCTAAAAAAACCAAAACAAACACACAAACAAACAAACCCAACCAAACAGTAGACAAGTGAGAATTGTGGGGGATGCCAAATTTTTGGGAGTTATGGCTAATTAAGCTTTCTGAAAATCACCAGGGACTCACAAATACTTATGTATAAATTCATGCTAAAAGAGACTCCATTTTTTCTTGTGGATAACTTAAATTATAGTGGGGCTCTAGTTAGTCAATTATATTACATTACAATGTTCAGTATCCTCTGAAGTGTTACAAACTGGATAAAGGTATAAATACAACAGTTGTTTGATGGATTTTAATTGTCCTACTTCCTGGAATCATTTTATTAAATTAGAATCACACCTTTCACTAAAAAACAAAACAAAACAAATCTGTAACTATGTTTGAAAATGTCCCCTAAAAGTAACAATTATAGTGACACTTACTCAAAACTCCAAAGAACTTGAAACAATAACATAAGGCAGGGCTGTCCAAACAGTGGTACATGGGCCACATGCAGCTGATAAGTGGCTTATGGGCAACCACTGGGCTCCTACTTAGCCTTCACACCCCATATTGCTCTGACTGCTGCTGCAGCTGGGATCTCTAGCCTCCCCTCCACTCCTTCAGCTTTTGCTTCTTGCTCTGATGCCAGAGGGTGGGCAGCGTAATCCACAGTGGCAGGGGAGCTTGTGGCATGGTACAGCAAGGGAGCTGAGGTGAGAGCTGCCATCTCAGCATCCCCTGGGAGTGCATCTACTTAGAAGTTGGACAGCCCTGGCTTAAAGAAATGAGAACTATGTCTCTTGCATCTCAATCAGATGCCAAAAGCAGGATCTACTGCTGCTACTTCAGAGTAGGATCTGGCATGTAGGAACTCAGATCATCATTCAGAAAGGCAGAAACATCCTGAATGATTGCACAGAGAAAACAACAGTGGCTAACATGCTGACCACTATCTCATTGTATCTCCTTTCTTTTTGTCTCCATCTATTGTTCCTTACAAGTTTTTTGAGTAAGGAACTACTATTTGCTATAAGCTTATATTCAATCTAGTACTTCGGGGCCATGGTCAGGGATCCACAATGCTATTCCAATTTCATTAAATAAATAAACAAACAACAATAATAATGATGATGATGGCCTACTGGGAATGAGGAAAGAGGGGTCCCTCCCTCTTTACGGGAGGGAAGTATCCCTTTTGCTATCCCCTTCATCTGTAGGGATGCCCAAAGACCCAGCCAGGGCAAGAAAGAGTAATGATGGGTAGGTAACACGGCTCTATATGTAACTAGGGTGCAGGTCACAGTGTGCTTAGACTCAGGTTTGACGTAAACCAATCTTGTTTTTGGTTGTCCCTACAAGGAAGAAAGTTCGTGAAAGATTTTTAACAAAGAAAATAGTTACATTTTAGCATAGGTCATAAAGCTGCATGCTATTTATATTCCAAATTACTATTCATTCAGTCCTTTTCAAATCCAATAAATATGATTGAAAATTATTAAAAATGTTTATGATGTCAATAGTTAGGAGTCAAACTATTATTTCTGCTTTTCACCTTTAAATATTAAAGTATATTTAGAAAGAATAGGTATTTTATAAAAAGCTTTACAAAGAAATTGAAACTTGTGTAGGTTCACTATTTATAGATTCCTAATCCAGCTTATATTAAAAATTAATATTTTTAGATTTTTCAGCACTCCATTTATAGCTTCTGTAATTGTAAAAAAAACCTAGTCAATATACCACATATTAATACCATATACAAAACAATTCAAGTCATTATGACACTGAAATTCCACCAGATTTTGAAGTAATAACAATCATTTTCTTCACCCACCAAAAACCAGACCTACCACATTTAATCTGCCAGAATTAAACTCTATAATTTTGTGATGTTTAAGTCATAGAATCATAGAAGTAGAAGTAGGGTCGAAAGGGGCCTTATAGATCTTCAAGTCCGACCCCCTGTCAGGGAAGTCATCCATGAATTATCTGGTACCACAACACAGGTATGAGAATATCTTGTGAAACGTTCTCCCAGATCAAGAAAAGAAAGAAAAAAAAAAAGAAAAATCAGGTAAAAGAAATGAGGCTCAATACTTAGGAAAAACACTTTTTTAAAAGGAATACGAAGGAAGGTTCAATTCATTTTTTGTGCTTACAAACACTGGAAACTAGCCGAATGTAAATCAGTACAGGTTTCCTTCGCTTTACGCTGTACATGCATGCCTGGAAAATGGCGCAGAATTTGAATTTGCATAAAGGGATCCCACTTTACAATGTAAGCAATAAGGATACATTTCAAGACTTCGACTGTACTGACCCCCAGACCCATTTCTACCACTTCTACAAAACAATTTTGCTACTCGTCAACAGCAGACAGTACACACAAGCACGGGGCACTATCATAAAAGGGACAGCACCTACAGAAACACGTGTCGCAGACAACGAGCAAGGAGCACAGATCCACAGAGGAGACTATATTTTGGTGCACGTTGCTCCCACAATGCACCGCACAAAGCAGCTGACTGCAGATTTCCACCACACAGATCGCATAAGAGTGAAATTACCTCACACAACAAATGTTTGGTATAAAAAAGGTTCATCGCAGGAGAGCAAATTTGCACATATATAACCCACATCAAGCAAGGAAAACCTGTATTCAGCTACGTAAAAAAACATTTCAACATAGCATTCACTTAGATCACTGGTAAGCAGTACAGAATCATACTGTTATTTTAGAACACGGCTTGGCATAGCTGCATGGTGATTGGTTTCTTAGTAAAATAATAAATCATTCGTGACATTATGGAAGACGTCTCCATTCTACATAGAAAACATATTACAAAGTGTTTCTGTACTGGAGTTCTTTACCAAATTCAATTCAAATCCAACTAAAAACAAAATCAAACTATGAAAAATCACAATATATTAATTGAACAGGTTAAGAAAAACCCAAAAACAAATTACGAAGGAATTCTTAATTTAGCATGTGAACAGACACTGAGAAATCAAAAAAGGGCTTGCATGGGTTGCTGTTCTTCAAAATATCAGCTCAAGCAATTCAGTAAACAAACTAATGTGTAGTCCTTGAGAATATATACTAGAAAACTAAAAAAAGTCTGGAAGCTGGTAACAAAGGTGCTAACCTTTTATATGCGGTCTTACTTTAATGCAGAACAAAAGAGGGGTTGCCAACTGCTCAAGAATCTAAAACAAAGTTTTTACAAATTTTCCCAGAAGTATTCTGGTGACATAACACTTCTTAGTGGTACTTCAGACTGTAATACCTACACAATTTTTATTTTTTTTTAAATCAATCTCTGTGACTGCTGACAAGGTTTCTGAAGAACAATGCAGCAGTCATTCCTTGGTTAAACTGCTCAAGTCAAATAATAAAAGTTAATAATCAGAAATAATATTACCAATGAAAAACTATCAGTTGAAAAATGCAGTTACTACACTTTCTGATACCATTTCAAAACTACATGTAGAACAGTCAACAGTTACTCTAGTCACGTTGTTTCCCAAAATTATCTCAGCCATTTCAGCAGATTCAAATCGCTCAAATGTGAAACTTTACTTATTTAGTGTATAATTGAGTCATTTGTACACCTCACCATCCTCCTCACAAAAGAATACAATTCAAAAAAATATATCTATACCTATTGGAGAACCTTGAAGAATTAAACCTTTTTCATTGCTCTGTTATCTCCCAGGTAAAGTGATCCATATGGAATACTACTCTTTACAGTATGCCAATGACAAATTGGTAAGGTGTTCTGAAAAGCCAGACATGTGCATAATGCTTGTAAGAGAATGAAGAAAGCTCAGAGAAGAGCAACAAAAATGATCAAAGACCTGGAGACACTGACTATGGAGAAAAATGTGTCATCTGGATAAGGTAGGATTAAAAAGCCATGATGGGGAGACGGGCTGCAACAGAAGCAATATAAATATAGTGTGTATGTAATAATTTATGCATATTGTGTGAATATCCAAAGAATACTAGAATTATTTATAATGTAAGGTTAAATGTATGGAAGTAGCAAAATGAACAATGAAGGGAAAATTTAGGCTGTAAATTATGGAAAACTTGAAAAGAAGCACTTTGAAGCAGTACAGAAGCATCCCAAAGGAGGAGGTGGGATTCTCCATCACTTGGAAAACTTAAAACTCAACTGGGCAAAACATTAGAAAATACATGGAAAGGAACAGTCCTGAATTGACAAGGAGATGAACTGGATGACCTAATGGGGCTTTTCCATATGTAATTGCTATTATTCTGTAACAGCCTTGTGTCCTCAATCCACATGTTAAGGAGTCCTTGCTTCAGCTACAGTGCCAAATGGTTTGGTTCCAAGGGCTTCCATTTTCTCTAGTCATTTAAAACCTTAATTTAAGACCAGCAGAATAAATTGTGCTAAAAAACAAAAAGGCCAATTCACAGGCAGACAAAAATAAAATAAAAGGAGAAATAAAGCTCTTGAGGCCCCAACTAGGAATATACAAATTCCTGTGATGGCTAGGAAAAATTTGTAAAGGGTTCTTAGTTCAGAATTTCCTTACCAAAAGAAACCAAGCTGCTACTGTATCTGCAAAAGTGATGCACCTGGTCAAGAATGATGGAACAAAATCAACCAGGCTGCCAATTCATTAAACAACTGAAAAATGGTTTTATGAAGAAAAGAGGCTGATTCTGAAAATAACAATGCACATTTTTTCATGTATTAACCAGAAATGGAAGAGAAGCTGCTTTAGAAATTCAGTTTACAATAATTTAGTACAGTGGTTTTCAACCTTTTAAAACTCAAAGCATTCCTTGACAGATTTGAGGTTCCCCCTAGAAAATGTCAACTTAGTTTTCACTCAATTTTTGACTACAGAATGATAATAGAGAAAATCTTCTGTTGCAAAGAACTCAGAACGACCACAACAGGTCAGAATGTTTTGGAAGAGAATGACAAATTCCAGGAATCCCAGAGCGGCCTGATTGGTTGAGCCAGACTAGAGCTGCCTGATTGGCTGCTGGGCTGGTGCGAGTAATTCAAACCACAGCCCTTAAAAGCCACGGTTTGATCAAGCCTCTGGCAGTTGGGGCTTGAGTCCAGAGTGGGTGCATGTGTGCCTCCAAGAGAGAGAGGAAGACTCACAGCTCCATGGACATGGTAAGAACACAGGAAGCAGCTGCTAAGGACTGTGCCCTGCTAGTATGGACGTGGAGGGTGGCTGCTGGGGACCCCGCCCTGGTAGTGCCACCTACCCTGCGTTCCTCTGAGGCCTCTACCCAGACAGAGCCCTTGGTGGGGTCAGTGGTCCCCTGCCCCCCTGTCTGTGGGTCCCCTGCCCCCCTGTTGGTGGGGACCCAGAGGCCACAGGTGGGGGAGGGGTCTGGAGGCTCCCTTGCCTGTCCCTCTCTTGCCCAACTTCGGACCCTGGAGGACCAGGTGAGGGAACTTCAGGCTGAGGTGAGCAAGCTGAGGGAGATCAGGACTGTGGAGGACAAAATTGACATGTATTTCCATTCTCTGCAGGATCAGTCTTCCAGGAGACAGACCTCCTGGGAAGGACACATAGCAGAGGAATGGCAGAAAGTGACCACCAGAACCAGGGCTACTCGGGCTAGCATCATGGCAGCTCCCCAGGTACAACTGGGGAACAGATTCAAGGCCTTGGCAGCCTTGGAGGAGAAGGTCAAAGTGGATGCCTCTGGAGGGGATGGTGCCACTGAGCAAGGATGGAACACCATGAGAAGAAATGTTGAGTCCTCATCATTGGAGACTCCATCCTGAGGAGAGTGGAGGGTCCTATCTGCTGACCTGACCCCATGCACATGAGGTCTGCTGTTTGCCTGGGGCTCAGATTCAGGATGTTACAGGCATGAACCCAGACTTCATTCAACCCTTGGACCAGTACCCCATAGTCCTAATCCATGTGGGAACAAATGACACGGTGGGGAACAGTCCGGACCACATCATGAAGGACTACAATGCCCTGGAGGCCAAGCTCAAGGAGATGGGGGCACAGGTGGTATTCTTGTCAATTCTCCCGGTAAGTAGGCACAGATGGTGCCATGAGGCCTGCATTGGAGTGGTCAACCAGCGGCTTCGGAGTTGGTGCTACCAGGCAGACCTCAGGTTCCTTGACTACGACCCACATTTTTGCACAGGGGGCATGCTCGGGTGCAATGGGATTCACCTCTCCCCTAAAGGCACGAGTGTCTTCTCTTCCAGGTTGGCTGATCTTGTACAGCATGCTTTACACTAGCTTCACTGGGGGATGGGACCACAGGGGGACATGAGGATACATCCCAGCCAAGACAAGTGACGAGCACAAGAAATACCCAGGTAAATGATAGGGGTCCCGATAGTCCTGGGATCAGGGGAGGGGTGCATGCAAGCATAGGAGGCCTTAAATACCCCTACACTAATGCTCATATTATGGGGAACAACAGGAGGAACCTGCCCTCCTGCAGCTCTCAACTAACACAAACCTGGACATAGTGGGGTCACTGAAACCTGGTGGGATTCAACCCATGATTGACTGGTAAACATCAAGGGCTACAGACTGTTCAGGCAGGATGGAATGGGAAGGAAAGGTAGGGGTGTGGCACTCTATGTCAAAAAGCAATACACGTCCTCAACAAACAGCACGGGGTCAGAGGAGGGGCAGAGTGAAGTGCTCTGGGTTAGAATGCACGGGGGTTGGGGGAAAGGCACTTAATGGTGGGCATCTACTATCAACCACACAACCAGGGAGAAGAGCTGGACTGGGAATTCTCAGATCAGCTTGCAGAAGCAGTTAAGCCAAAGGACACAGTCATCATAAGTGACCTAAACTACCCAGACATCTGCTGGGAGGAGCAGGGATCCAGGTCTAACCACTCACGTAGGTTCCTAGCTGAGATACTTGACCTCCACCTAACCCACAAGGTGCACAGTCCCACCAGGGGAAATACCTTGCTTGACCTGGACCTGGACCTGGCCATAGGTGCCGACCCAGTGAGGGGACTGCGGGTTCTCAACCACCTGGGAAACAGCAATCATTGCGTACTGGAATTCACCATCCAGCACAGGGCATCAAAGGCCTGCAGCAAGGCAGAAGCCCTTGACTTCACGAGGTCCAGTTTCAATGAGTTTGGGAGATTAGTTGGGGAGGCACTGAGGTCCCAGAGGGTGGGGGTGTCATGTACCTCCTTAACTTGCAGACCCGTAGGACATTGCCTGCTGGCTGACTTGAAAAACAAATCTAATTAGAGGTCCACACACCCACGTTCTCTCCTACCATTACTTGGTGTTTAAGGGAGTTGATTCAGTACCTGAATGTATAGGTTCAATTAGTTGCCCCACGAAGTCCTATGTTCCTGAGGGCTCCTCCACCCCTACACCCTCTCCCGTTCCACCAGTGTCTGATCGGCCGCTTGGTCCTTCCCCATGACCTCCGTCCAAAGAAGAAAAAAAACAAAAAACAAAAATACAAAACCAAGCACTCCTGGCCTGGAGTGTTCCAATGTCTTTTGGTAGAAAACAAACAAAATTGATGTCCGTGAGGTCAGTCCCTCTTTTTTTTCCCCACTACTGTCCCTATGGTGGCTCCCCATGAGCCTCTTATTGGGGCCGTCACGATTCCCCTCATCCCACAAGGTCCATCCGTGACACAAATTTTGCTTGTGCCCTTTTTAGGGTCTTTAAGGTACCAGTTTTCTAGAGTGCCCCTCTATTACAGTCTTTATGGTACCTGTCTCTGCTGGGCTCCGCTGGGTCCCAGCATGGTAACAAGCAGTTCCAAGTACTGCTGGGTCAACGGTCCTCTCTCTAAGTTCCCTCTGGGGAGCTCGCTCTCTGGAGGAGTCTCCTACCAGCTCTCCATACTGCTCTCAAGGTTCTCTGCAGCTTGGCTCAGCTCGATCCTCCTCCTTCCGGTTCCACGCTCCCCACACTTGCCTGTTCCAGGCTCCTCTTTATACCGGAGTTGGAGTTCCCAGCCCCTCCCCTCCAACAAACACCTGGGTAAGGGGGGTTTCTGCTGGGTCCTTTGGGCCTGTGGGTCTGGGGCCACTGACCCTATGTTTAGCCATTGCTCTTTTGAGCCCTGTAACTCTGTCTCTTTCTCACAGGGAGTTGGGAGTCCAAAACGAATGGTTGTTCCTTAAGGAGATGATCCTCGGAGCCCAAAGGATAACAGTCCCAACATGAGTCAAAGGGGGCAAGAGTGCTCAAAAGCCCCCATGACTCACTAAAGGCATTCTGGAACATCTGAAAACTAAAAAGGAGGCATACACCCAATGGAAGGGAGGGGCCATCACCAAGGAGAACTATACTTCCATTGTTCGAGACTCTAGGGGGGCTGTTAGGAAGGCTAAGGCAGAGACAGAACTAGGACTAGTGACCAGGATCAAAGATAACAAGAAGTCCTTTTTTTAAACAGGGAGTAAAAAGAAGGCACAGGGTAACATGGGACACCTGCAGGACACGCTTGGCAATCTGGTGGTTGCACCAGACGGTAAAGCTGACCTCTTTAACAAATTCTTTGCATCCATTTTTCTGAGCAGGGACGGGGACATCCCCTCCACTGGGATTCCAGACGGACTCAGGAGAGGCACAGCCAGGCCTTGGGTCCTAGTTAGGGAACTTCTGGTGGGGCTGGACGTGTTCAAATCAGCAGGTCCAGATGATCTCCACCCCAGGGTGCTGAGGGAATTGGCAGAGGTCATTGCGGGACCCCTGGCATGTCTTTACAAGCACTCATGGTGTTCTGGTGAGGTACCAGAGAACTGGAAAAGGGCCAACGTGGTCTCCATTTTCAAAAAGGGGAGGAAGGAGGACCCGGGAAACTATAGGCCCATGAGTCTTACCTTGATCCTGGGGAAGCTCTTTGAGAAAATTATTCAGGAGCACACCTGTGAGGGACCAGCAGGGGAGATTATGCTTAGGCGCAACCAACATGGGTTCATTAGTGGGGGCAAGTCACGTCAGACTAACCTGGTTGCCTTCTACGACCAGGTCAGAAAATTCTTGGACCCAGGCGTCGTGGTGGACATAGTCCTTCTGGACTTTAGGAAGGCCTTCGACACCGTCTCTCACCCCATTCTCATTAAAAAATTAGGCAAATAAGGCGTCAATGCCTATACAGTCAGATGGGTCACAAATTGGAGGGCCGCACCCAGAGAGTGATGGTGGACGGGTCATTTTCAACCTGGAGGGACATGGGCAGTGGGGTCCCGCAGGGTTTGGTTCTCAGGCCCGCACTGTTTAACATCTTCATCAGCGACTTGGACAAGGGGGTGAAAAGTACCTTGTTCAAATTCGCAATTAGATATGGACAGGTTTCAGGGGTAGGCAGATGAGAATAGGATGGGATTCAATACTGACAAGTGCAAGGTACTGCTCCTAGGGAGAAAGAACCAGCAGCATATCTATAGGCTTGGGAACTCCCTTCTCATCAGCACAGAGAGAGAAAAGGATCTTAGAGTCATTATTGATTCCAAGATGAACATGGGCCACCAATGTGAGGACGCGGTCAGGAAGGCTAACCGCACCTTGTCATGCATCCACAGATGCATCATGAGCAAGTCCAAGGAGGTGATCTTCCCCCTCTATGCAACATTGATCAGGCCGCAGTTGGAGTACTGCGTCCAGTTCTGGGCGCTGCACTTCAGGAGGGATGTGGAGAGCACTGAGGTTCCAGAGGAGGGCCACTCACATGGTCAGGTGGCAGCAGGGCAGGCCCTACGGAGAGAGGCTACGGGACCTGATCCTGTTCAGCCTCTACAAGAGATGGCTGAGAGGGGATCTGGTGGCCATCTATAAACTTATCAGGGGAGACCAGCAGGGAATGGGAGAGTCCCTGTTCCCCTGAGCACTACCAGGAGTAACTAGAAATAATGGCCACAAATTGACTGAGAGTAGGTTCAGGATAGACATCAGGAAACACTACTTGACAGTCAGGGCAGCTATTATCTGGAACCAACTTTCAAGGGAATGGTGCTCGCTTCTACCCTGGGGGTCTTCAAAAGGAGGCTAGATAATCACCTAGCCAGGGTCATTTGACCCCAGCATTCTTTCCTCCCATCGCAGGGGGTCAGACTTGATGATCTGCTCAGATCCCTTCTGACCCTACCAACTATGAAACTATGACACATCTATGGCACACATACTGCACATTCAGCTTTTCTCCATCCTGCAAGGTAGCAACATGGAGTGGGACTTTGACCTCAGGGGATTCCGGAGTAAAAAAAAAAAAAAAAAAAAACTGTACAAAAAAAGGGGAGCACCACACACAGGGGCAGCATGTGCCACCGAAACCTGGTGCCTGGCTGCCAAAGCCACACTCCAGCTACTGACCAGGCTCTAAGTGGCAGGAACGCCACCACTGCAGGTCCAGGAGGCCACAACACCCTGGTTGAGAATTAATCATTAACTCACAAAAATAGTTGGGATGTGAAGATTTGTCCAATGTTTCTCACTTACACTCCTTTCCTTAGAGCAATCAGTGTATTAATCTTTGACATGGTAGTACTCAAACAGCAACTAAGTAGAGAATTACTAAAATTCTGGAATGCTAGAAACTAAAAAGACAGGACATTGAGGAGAAGGGGAAAGTTAAACAGATCCTTACACATTTTTCCCTATTCTAATACACAAGTATATGCTGGCTATAGGTTAACCCAATGCACAAAATCAAAATTTCTCATTAACAGAATTCATGTTTTCAAAGGAGATGAAGGTTCAGAAAATATGTAAAGGACTAGCCTTGAACAATGGCAGAAGGCCACAGCTAATTTCAGATTGTCTTGATTTTCATCTCATGGGGCATTTATATATTATATATTGGTGTGAGGGGGAGAGAGGGCACTTTAATTGGAGCGGCTCTCAGCTAATTCAAGCTCCCAGAGCATCATGTACATCAATGTCCCTGCACTGAAAAATGGCGGCAGGGATGCTTTAACTAAAGCTTGTTGAACAAGTGTTGAAGTGCCCCCGCACATGATGCTGGAGTCTGCTGGAACATGGTAATTACCAGAATCCAGGAGACCTGATTCATTACAGTGCATTGGAGCAACCTCGCTACACGTGTATAGATGTTCATATTTTTTAAAAACGTAGGTCTAATCCTTTTTTATTATTGGCGATATAGTGACACTGACAAGCCCTCATAACGTATACACTGTTATGCTGGCAGAAGATTTTGTGTGTGCCAGTTACTTAGAACTTGCCCAGATGCAGAAAATTACCAGCATAATTATAGTATTATAATTACACAATTATAATTCTCCTTGTAAGTGTTTTTGACAATCATTTATTCCAATTTTGTGAATAACATTACATTTACAAACACGTGTATACCTTATAACACTGGGACAGCTTTTGTTCAACAAATCAGAATAAACTGCCATACATATATTAAAATATAATACACACATTACAACAAAACCTTCATGTCAAAAAACCTTACAGAGACCAAAAAAATAATCTTTGGTAAAGATAATTAAAAGGACCAGTAGAAAAGGTCCTTTTGCCAGTATAAGCTCTTTCTGAGGGACTTTGCCATAGTAGCCTAATTTACAGAAAACAGATTAAAGTCTAATTTTCAGCTATTGCAATTGCAATGAAAGCTTCCGAAAAGTGACTCAGTATAATGGATTACATGATATCTGTCAAACCTTTTGGAGAGCATGGAGTCACTCTTGGGAGTGGAACTTCCCCATTAAGGTATTAGTAATGGTAGTTTAAATGTCAACATTTAACTTGCAGAAGTACTGCATTGCTCATCAAAGCATATAAGAAAGGAAAGCATATCCGATTAAATAAGCACCGAATTTTAAATTTTAAAATACATTTAATCTGATTAAAATTCTAAAATACAGAGAGGTCTTTTAAAATGCATGGCAGGATTCAGTAAATGGAGTGACTGGTTTCAGCTTCCTGAATAGACATTCCATTGAAAATTTTTTAAATACTGAACTTTTTAAAAATGATGTACTATCAAATCAACTTATAAAAACTATTTCTCTCTAATGCAGATTATACAGGAACAATTGTATGTTTTTAATCACAAATGTATAACAATTTTATAATATATTTGACATGGATTTCTAGGAAGTTCTTTTGAAAATCATATGTAACGTTAAACCACTGAACTAGGCTCTTCCTAAAGATCTGGATTCTCTTCCAAGCTCTGAAACAGTTATTTTGTGTAAACCAGTCGCTTATAGCTTGTCTGCACAAGGAAATTTACCAACATAATTATACTGCTATAATTATAGCACTGTAATTCTTCTTGTAAACCCACTTATTCTAGACTAAAAGCACACTTATAATAGCATAACATTATTGGTATAATTATGCAAGTAAGTTTCCTAGTATAAACAAGCCCTTAAATTTTGTTGTGGCTGAGTTCCATGTCTTTAACATGAAGCTAATACCTCCCTGTGTCATAGTGTTATTACAGTAAGACTTAAATTATGTGACTATCCAAATCACAGTGCCATGTGCCAAAAAAACCAAACTAAATTAATAAATAAAAGGAATATTTCATTTTGTAAACAAAGTACAAGTTTAGCATTGCATTTTTAAGAAAATCCCAAAATGTAAATTTAAAAATTACAAATGGATTGCAAACTTCTCATTTTTTTTTATCATTAAAGTAATTCATCTGAGAAATTAGAGAGATCAAATGAGATTTCTTACCTCTAGAAATTTTTTAAAATTCTTGCAGGAGGGAAGATTTTTCTCAATCTTAAAAATATGAAGAAAGAATTGCCAACAGAAAAAAATCTCAGGGAAAAAAAGAAACTACTTATCTTTAATTCTAGAATTCTAGTTAATATTAAAAATGTGAAAACCCAAAGGCAGGCAAGACATCTCCCAAGGCACTCTCTCTTTCTTTTTAAATAATGGAAAAAACAACACCACAAATAATAATCTGTTAAAAGTGAATCTTGTGTCAAACAAAATGCAAAACAGCAAATATATAAAAACTTTCATAATATGCTAGAAAACCATAATCCACTAAGCCACACAGCAGCAAACATTTTTTTTTCAAACATCAAATAAACTACCCATTGAATATAATGTATATCCCAATAGATTTGACTTAATATACCTTTCCTATATTACCACTTGTGAAGGGTAGAGGAAAGCAAAAGACCTGGGATTTTATATTGCTTTTAAAATTACTTATTCCCAATTACTGCATACTCTTATTTGGTGCTCCAGCAGTTATTCTGCAAATCAGTTCCCTGCAAGGAAGTAATGACGGTTTAGGAATGATGAGTGAGAACAAGAATGATTATTTAAATAAAACTGACTGACAAGATACCACTGTATAAGAGAGTCCACCTACTTGAGACAAAAATACCAACTGAAAATACTTTGTTTTCAAATGGGGACTAAAGAAGACTGCAACTTAAAAATAAACAAAAGTAAATGATCATATTTGTAATTAGTGCTAAAGAGTGAAAGAGCAAGTGCTCAATTCTTCCCTTTTCCTCTTTAGTACTAATCACAAATGTGACTAATGTGATATCTTTTATTAGACCAACTAATGGTTGCTTTAATAAAAGAGATCATATTTACCTAAAGAACCTTGTCTACCTATGTCCTTAGACCAGGGGTGGGCAAAATACGGCCCACAAGGCCACTCTATCTGGCCCCTAAAAAATTTAGAAAATTAATATTTCTCTGTGTTTGGTTCTTATAAAAAATAACAGGAACCAAAGGCAGTAGGACCCAAGGGAAGCCCCGGTGGGCTCCCACAACAGCAGGGCCCGCCCAGCCCTGCCCCCCAGCCGGAAGCCCCAGCAGGGACTTCTGGCCTGGGACCATGTGACTGCACCACACTGGAACCTCAGGTAAGGGGGAGGGGGGTGGGAAACGGGGGGAAGGACAGGGAAGGAGCCCAGGGAAAAGCAGCCCAGGGAAAAGCTGAGCAGGGGGCGGGGAAGCAGCCCCTCCCTCACCCTGTGCCCAGAGCCCTGAACTACACCCCTTTGCAGCCTGCCTGGGGCTGGCTGTGCCAGCTCCAGACAGCCCTGCACAGGCTGTAAGCGGCTGCAGCAGGGAGCAGTGGCCATGAGGTGGGCCGCTTCTTCCCCCTCACACTCAACTTTTCCCTGGGCTCCTTCCCTGCTACTTCCTGGCACAGAGAAAAGTGGCCCTTCCCTGCCCTGTGGCCGGTGCTCCCTGCTGCAGCTGCTCACAGACTGCACAGGGCTGTCCGGAGCAGGCACAAGCAGCCCCACGCAGGCTGTGAGCGGCCTCAGTGTGGGACACCGAGCACAGGGCAAGTGAGGGGCCGCTTCCCCACCCCCGCAATCAGCACCACCTTGTAATCCAGCCCCACTACCAGCCTGGGCCCCACGCAGCTCC
This sequence comes from Crocodylus porosus, assembly GCF_001723895.1. Lineage (NCBI taxonomy): Eukaryota > Metazoa > Chordata > Crocodylia > Crocodylidae > Crocodylus > Crocodylus porosus. Next base: position 217,707,341 of record NW_017728886.1, on the reverse strand, counting down.
AGGCTCACCCACTGGGGCTGTGCGTGGCAACAGGAGCTGCAGCCCCCGTTTGCCATGCCAGGCAGTGTTTGCCACCGCCACCTCTGTGCTCTCCAGTGCTCAAGCTCCAGGTGGGCAGCAGCAGCCAACACTGCTTGACGTGGCACATGGGGGGGCTGCAGCTGCTGCCACCGTGCGCAGCCCCGACAGGTGAGCCCAGAGCTGGCACAGAGCCCAGGCTGGCAGCAGGGCCGGGTTACAAGCTGGTGCTGAGCGCAGGGAAAAGCAGCCTCTCACTCACCCCGTGGCCACCACTCCATGCTACAGCTGCTTGCAGCCTGCGTGGGGTTGCCTGTGTCTGCTCAGGACAGCCCCGGATGGGCTGCAAGTGCCTGCAACAGGGAGTGCCAGCCACAGGGGAGGCAAGGTGCTGCTTTTCCCCACAGTCAGTACCAGCTACTTCCCTGCCAGCGAGCAGGGAGCTGGGGGGTACTGGGAGTGGGCGGGGAGCCAGCAGGAGCACGGGGTAGCTCCCAGGGCCAGTGCCAGTGGGGCCCAGTACAGGGTCCCCGCCAGCAGGGGCTCTATGGAACCAGGCCAGCTCCTCCCTCTCCCTGCTGGTGCAGCCCAGTCCAGCTCCACAGACCCCTGCCAGCCTATGCCCCACTCTGGGCCCCACTGGTGCTGGCCCTGGGACATGGGACCAATGTCCCAATGTCTTGGGACCAAAGACATTGAGACATTGTTCCCAAGATGGTGACCATGGGGTAGGCACCTGTCGAGGGACGGGGCACCTGTCAAAGGGCGAAGCTACCCATGCAGCCCTCAACAGCCTGCCAAAACTGGGTAAGGAGCCCTCCACCCAAAATAATTGCCCGCCCCTGCCTTAGACCAACACAGCTACAACCAACACCTCCAAAATGTAAATAACTGCATTTATTAATTTGCTCCACAGGAATGAAGTCTACCTGTAAAAGTACCCTCTATCAACTTATGTCTGATTACTTCAATGCAATACTAAGTATTACAAAAAATAAATCAACTTGTACAATAAAGAATGAAAACGAGGGTGCCTGTAAATATACAGGGACATGCTCTGACGTGCTGTAATTAATTCAGTCTGCTGGAGCACACTTCAGCGGCCTCTGCGTTTCATGCTTCAAAATGGTGGCAGAGTTGCTTTAACTAAAGCTCATTTTGAAGCATGGGCCACTGAATACACAAGATGCTGCAAGTGCTTTAATTAGAGCTCTTGGAGCCACTCTAATTAAAGCTCACTTTACATGCCTACTCCCGACGCATGTATACAGATGCTCTTTGATAACTAGAGAGGAAACATTTTATTTCAGCCATGAAAAAACCTACCCAATTTCTTGTCCTAAAAGACCAGGGGTCTGCAACATCGGTGTGTAACAAAATGGAAGTTTTCATTTAAACAAAACTAGATTTTTGCCATGTTTTATCTAATTATCTTCCCAATTCTGCAATAAGATGTTTAAAGCGCCTGCTGTAATTCACAGCTATGACAAGTAACAACTTATTTTTGGAAAGTCACCTACCTTGGCTGGGGTATGAACAACAGCAGGGAGAAGCACTTGAGTTATTTGCTAGGGAGAACACCATAAACATGTATTTTGAAGGAAAGATAGAACCGTGCAGACCCTGCCTTTTCCCGTCAGCAGAGAAGGACCTCAAAGGATTGGGAAAGACGAGATTTTTAAACAGCTGTTTCCAAGAGTAGAGCATCATGTACTTATTAGCCAGAGACTGATAAGAAAAATAGAACCCATGGCGAAGAACTCTGTATGATACAAATCCTAACATCTCCCCTATCCTGTGCTTCTTGCAAGGGTATTATTCAGGAAACTGCTGAAGGAATATTTGACTAGTAAGAAACTACTCAAAACAGATAACAAACTTTTTTAAAAAATGAAAAAATTCCTGAGGTATTCTTAATGCTGCTATTGTGATGTACAAAATTTTTTAATTTTTAAACTATGAAAAATTGCAATTATTCGTGATGAAATGTAAATAGAATGCACAGAAGTCTGTAACATAGGTTTATAAAAATCAACGTTTATGTGTTTTTATTATTAGCTAATGCCAAAGTGATGTCAAACACACAACTATTCTTTAGGAAAACAACGACTATATAACATAATACAGAATACTGTATTAATAAAAGGCTAATAATATTAAGTAACTCCAGTTACTAACCGCTAAACGAAAATTCTTAGTCTACTTGTTTAAAAGGTCAACAAATTGCAAACATTTTGTAGATGAAATATTGATACGTGTGTAATTTTTTCCTCCAGTGACAGAACTTGCAAGAAGTTCTTCAAATCAGGAAGGCATTACTGAAGAAAGTGATGTTACTAATAACCCATGTAGAAGGCTAGAAGTCAAAGTTGCAAAGTCTTAAAAACACATTTCAAAAGTGAATGAAAGTGCAACATAAATGCTAGCATTGTGTTCCACTTAGGAACTTCCATACATAGAACTCAAAGTAGCATAAAAAAGGAGGTCAAATATATTATTCTAAGTTTCATTTATCATACAGGAAAACTTGGTTATAAAGCACATTAATGATCGGCTGAAGCCATGCAGTAAATCATGTGCAGTCAGGAACAGAAATCTCTTATGCACTGTGGCAGGGCACCTAATGTGCCTGCCACTGTAAGAAGTCAGGCAGTCTGAGGAGCCATGGGCAAGTGGGGTCAGGCCTAATCAGCAGATCCAGGGGCTGACAGGTGAAGCTGATCAGAAGCACTGCATGACTGCAGGGAGAGTGCTTGGCTGGAAGAGGGCTGGGTTGACACAGGACATAAACCCAGACCCTGGAAGCAAAATGGTAGTAATATCTGAGGAGCTAGAGGAGCAACACCACCCAGCCAGAAGACTGCAGCTCCTGTATACCACCTGAGATACCAGAGGTTTAAAGTAGAAACTATGGGGATGGAGGAGGGTCCTGGGGACCCAGTGTGGGGTCCACAATCCTGAAAAGAGGGCCGAGTATAGAGAGACCAGACCAGCCTGGAAGAAAGAAGACTAAGTAAAGAAGCCTAGGAGAAGGCCAGGCCAGCCCTGGGAGAGCAAGGGCCAAGATGAGAAGGGGACTGAACAATCAGGTCCCAGAGAGGGGCCAGATGTGCCCAGAAGGAGCAGCACATACAAAAGGTCTAGTGAGGGGCAGGTCTGCCCAGAGGAAGGAATGGCATGCTTAAGGAGCCTAGAGAGAGGCCAAGCCAGTCTTGGGAGAAGAACTGAGTCATTAGGTCGAGGGAGTGACCAGGTGGGCCCAGAGAAGGGCCTGACCAACTGAGATCAAGCTCAAGACCTGGGTAAACCCAGAGAGTGGGACTGGCACAACCTTGGTAGGACTTTGAACCTAGTAGAGAGAAGGAGAGATACATGAGAGAGCCCAAGAAGGTGGACCCATGAACGAGAGGGCTAACCGATAGTATACTAACTTCAATGACCTCGGCTGGCCTATCCTGGGGCCAGGGCCCAGGAGGAGCCAAAGGGTATGAACCTACTGCAAGAGGCAGCCAGAGCTGGAATGCCTGGTGTCTTTACTGGCCTGATAGTGGGGCCAGGGCCTCAGGGAGGCTGAAGGTCTCTGCAAAGAGAGACCACAGCTGAGAGTTAAGGGCCAGGGTGAGTACAGCTCAGATGACGATGGCTAATTGAGCCATAGGAGGAGGAGGAGGGCTCAAGGACAAGGGGCCTAAGTACGAGTAGGGGCCACAGGTAAAGGTGATATGAGATGGAGCTAGAGCCAGAGGGCCCAGCAGCCACCAGCCCAGGGGAGGTGGAGAACTGATAAGGAAGGCCCAGTGAAGAAGGTGGGGAAATCAGGTAGGCCTGATGCTGGTCCTGGGTAAGTCTGAAAACTGCACCCTGCTGAAGTCATTTGGTGTGGTGGGGCTGCCGGTGGTGGGGCAGCCTCCAGGAAAAGCTACACAGGAGCACTCCAAGGGAAGGCAAGGATTGGGTGCTGGAAAGCCTCAGCCCCCACCACTCTGTGGGTTACCCTGTGGAGAGGGAAGGCTAGGGGAGCACACCAACAGAACAGCACTGAGCAGGGAAAATCAGGTGGACTACAGGGGTCCATAGGCCTCAGCCAAGTGGAGAGGCCTGAGCCCAGGGAGGGGCTTGAACCAGAGTACAGTGCAGTAGGTTAGGGTCTGGGCCTGAGTTAGGGTGCAACCAGAAATGAGGAGTAGGATGCCATTTGTGAGGCATGGGTGTAGAGGAGGCACGGAGTGTGATTGGCCCAGAAGCCCAGGGCCATAAGTCAGGGGTCATCTTAGTAACATCAGGGCAGCCTCTCGCAATCTATATATTTCTATTAACAGCAAGGCATGACAGGCAAGCGCAGGGTGGACTGCCCCTAGAATGCTGCAGTATAGATTTTTTTTGGGGGGGGGGGGAGTGCCGTTACCACCCTGTTACATGCACCTCAAACATTAAACCACACTGCCTCCAGTATGTCATAGAATCATGAAAAAACACAAACAAGAAAATATTTATAAATTCTCAGCAATCGAGGGGTTGACAATTCTCTCTCATTGATTATAAGGATAAATTCTTCTGGACTGGTATAAGAATGTTGAGGAAAAACAAATAAGCAGAAAAACTAATGTTCTGTTTCTGGTACGCTGGACACCTAAGTATTTACAACAGGGCTGTCCAACTTCAAAGCAGCCAAGGGCTGCACCAGTCACATGTGCAAAGACTACACATATGCAGGCTCCCAGGACCTGCACCACCTTCCCCCTTCCCAATCCCCACAGCCACATGAGCAGCATGAGCCCACCCCATGCTGCTGATGCACAAGCCCCTTGACCAAGGCTTCTCCCCTTCACCCTATGATACTCCTATGCAGCAAGGCATAGGAGTTTATCCAGCCCCCTCCATCCATGCTGCCCTTTCCCAGACACCATGGTCACCATTGCAAAAGCAGGAGCAATGAGGGGAATGGCATCCAGGTGGTAGCCAGCAGGCTGCAGAACAGTTTGACAGCCCTGATCTACATGATGCTGCTAAGAAGTGAGTAAGCTGGGTAATCATTATGAACAGAAATATTTCTGGACATACTGAAATTCTCTCCATCACCAGAGATTTCATTTTTAAACTTACTGAAGAGTCACTCTGGTACATCAGACCATTAACCTAAGGAAAGCACTGACTGTCCCTGTTGTCATTTCTGTCTGAAAGGAAGCTCTAGAAAATAGTCCCCAGGTAGAAACACAGCTATTAGCCTTGAATTCAGAGTTGGTCCTGTATACATTAAAACCACTGTTGGTTGTAAAATAGATTTCTTAGTTAACCGTTAGACCTAGGCTGTAAAAAAAGAGCAAGATAGTTGCAGAGCATAAATCACACCCTAAGGGGAATCCACTATGAGTAATCAATAATCAAGGTAAGAGGTGAAAACAACCTGTAACCTCTACCAAATAAAGTATATGGCTACTACTACCGCTAGACACTACTGAAAACTGAATGCAAAAAGCAAACACCTTACACTAGTAATGGTAAACTAACACAAACTAAAGATGCCTTTATTATAAGTCTCCTTTATCAAGGCATGGCAATAAAAACATCACAAAGGTCAAAAGACCTAACCCAAACATGAAAGCTGAAAGAAAGGATGATGGTGACCTGGAGCATGAAGCAAAGCTTTACTCTTCTTAAAATGTGTTAAGCAAGCAAGGCAGTGACATACATTCTACTACCTCTAAATATGCAATGGCAGTAGTTTCATTTCAACAATTTCTTAAAATGAAATTCTTTGCATGGGGATGTGAATAGGGCACAATACATGAAATTATACTGGATGACCTCCCCCTTTTTGTAACTCTCTAAATTCCATCTACCCATGAAGATATGCATGAGCAGAAAAGTAGGATGTCCAGACCCTCCAAAAAAAAAGAGAAGTCTAAGGAAATTAGCACTTAACTTGCCACTGACACATCTAAATTGCAGAATGAGATACGAGGTCCACTTACTGCCTGTGCTACAACAGGGCTGTCATTGCCTGTTAACTGAGCTTTGTTCTAAGCATTACCTCAAATTCATTTCCAATAAAATTGCCACAAGTACGTGAAAGGAGAAATTTCTGTAAATGCAGAACAGAAACATTTGATTGATTAAATCAGTACTCTGGTTTCCTTCAACCTCACAACATAAAGACAATATAAAGTACAAGCCCAGCACCTTTCCTGGATCTACCTGGACAGCTCCAGAGCTCTGAGAATGCACCTTGATGCTGAAATAAGTTAGCTGCTGTACTACAAACATGAGAAACTAGTCATAATGTATGCCTAGGCAACTAATAGCTCTCATGATTGTCAGCTTTCTTAGCCTGGAAGAGTCAAGCAGAGCATCCATCATGGGGAGAAGATTATTCCATAAATGGAACTCATACTGTGCATCACCAATACTTGGGAACTGACATGCTTCACACACAGCACAGCTAAAAATTAAGATTACCACTCTTTGTGACCTAGCCAGCAGGATACTTAATCCTGGAGAAGCTGTGTTAAAAACAAACAGAAAGTCCATATCTGCCCTAAGAGCAAATGCTAAGGACCTGTCTACACTAGAGAGACTTTACCACTTAAACTATGCCACCACTTAGCATAAATGTGACATATTACAACTGAGGAGGCATTTCTTCAAGCATAGCTATGCTAGCTTCTCAAAATATATAAATTAAGTTGCCAAATGTAGTTTTCCAACACTAGTACTCCAGATGCATCAGAGGTCTTCTCAATACAGCCATGTCAACAAAAACAAAACAAAACAAAAAATCATGCCTCTTTTCATACATGGTTTTACCATTTTTCCCCCACATGAACCTGGCCTGAGTTACCATGGTAGCATCCTTAAAAAAATCCAAGACAAAACAGCCACACACCCCTGTTGTGAAACTTAGTTCCAACAATTAGCTTGATAAAGAGTGAAGTTACACATCACACTTAGACCACACTAAGGGCACTTACAATGTGAGTATCTGTATGTTAAAGCTTATTAGCCCAAGCTAAGTGCTCCCTGATCTCAAAGTTACTCCACTTCAGGTGAGAGTTAATGCTGGGCCATGCTATCCAGCTTGTGTTAGGTAACTTCAGTCTGAGACAAAGTGATCAATTTGCAATCCTCCAGCATCTCACAATGCACTGCTTCCAGCCCCTCTTCCCCACCCAGACCAGGGATAGGGTCCAGGTATCCTGGCTCCTAACCAGGAGCACCAGCCCATGTGCACCAGCCTTCTAGTGACAAAGCAGAGCTGTGCAGGCAAGAAATAGTATTAACCCTTTAAGACGTGACTGCTCACAGCACATTCTAAGTTTAACACCACTTAGCATTCCACAGATATAGTATGGTCTAAGTGTAACATGCAATTTCACCTTTATGGGTAGTAATATAAATAGTGGAGCCAGATATCACTAAACATCCCTATCTACATCCATTCATCTATCATATAGAAGCAGACCTGCCTTCCTCTAGAATGTCAACAACTCTAGGCTAATCTGCAGCAACTGGAACCTCAAAACTATTTCATTACATACATGAAATCTCAGCTTCAACAAATCAGGTTTGGGTGGGGATTCTTTTCTTCTTTTTTTCCAGAGCCTTAAAAATAAGCATACTTGTACACATGTACTTTTAAAGAATATACTCCCCAGTTCTTTTAGCATCTTCATGTATAAAAAGGGAAATAAACACTTACTTCACAGTTGTGCTTTACAAATTTTAATCTTTACACCATAATTTCAGTAATACACTGTAGAGTTAATTGAGCATTATTATCAAGTATTTGCCTACAGAAGAGCCAAGAAAGGAAGGAATCCTTCAAGCATAGAAATAGACGATCCCATTGTGCAAGAAAGGGGGCCAAGGGGCCAAGAAACCCTCTTGGTTGAACAGGGAAATCTAGGAAAGCCTAGGGGCAAAAACAAAGTATATATGCTGTGGAAGCAGGGGGTAGCTACCAAGGTGGAGTATACGTAACTTAGCCTGCATCTGCAGGGAGGCAGTCAAAAAGGCCAAAGCAGAAACGGAACTTAGGCTGGCAACAAAAACAAAGAGTCCTTCTTCAGGTATATAGGGAGTAAAAAAAAGGCCCAGGATAGCATAGGGCTCCCACAGGATAAACTAGAGCAATTAGGAACAGATAGGAGGAACAAGGCTGAGCTCTTCAATGAGTTTTTTGCCTCTGTATTACTGAACACGGATCAGGACAAATCTTCCAACTGGATCATGGACAGGTACAAAAGGGAAACCAGCCCACCAACTGTTAGCACCAACTTAGTGAAGGGACACTTCGAAGGGCTGGATGTATTTAAGTCAGCAGGCCCAGATGATCTTCATCCAAGGGTGCTGAAGGAATTGGCCAGTGTCATGGCAGAACCACTGGCACTGCTGTTTGAGCACTCTTCATGCTCAAGTCAGGTCCCAGAGACTGGCAAAGGGCCAATGTGGTCTCTATTTTCAAGAAGGGGAGGAAGGAGGATCCAGGTAACTACAGACAGGTTAGTCTCACCTCTATCCTCAGGAAAACCTTTGAAAAAATTATTAAGGATCACATTTGTGGGAGTCCAGTGGGAAAAAACAATGGTAAAGGACAACCAGCACAGATTCATAGCAGGTAGGTCCTGCCTGACTAACCATGTTTCTTTTTATGACCAGGTCACAAAATATTTAGATGCAGGAATCCAGGTAGATGTCATCTACTTGGATTTTAACAAAGCCTTTGATATTATATCTCATCCTAGTCTCACAGATAAACTGAGCAGCTGTGACACAGATGATTACACAGTCAGGTGGGTGGCAAATTGGCTTAGGAGTTGCACCCAGAGAGTGGTAGTGGATGGGTCAGTATTGACCTGGAAAGATATGGGCAGTGGAGTCCCACAGAGCTTGGTCCTTGGACGTGTGCTGTTCCATGTCTTCAACAGTGACTTGGATGAGGGTGTGGAAAGCACTCTGTCCAAATTCACTGATAATACCAAATTAGGGGTTCAAGTTAACACACCAGAGGGTAGAGAATGAATCCAGGCAGATCTGGACAGGTTGGAAAAGTGGGCAGAACAGAACAAGGACAAGTGCAAGGTACTGCACCTAGGGAGAAGGCATCACACCAGCATGCTTACAGGCTAGGGGAGGACCTTCTCAGCAGCACAGCAGTGGAAAGGGATCTTGGAGTCATTGCTGACACCAAGATAAATGTGAGTTATCAATCAGTGATGAAGCAATCAGTAAAGCTAACTGCACTTTATCATGCATTAGCAGGTGCATGACAACAGGTCCAGGGATATGATACTTTCCCTCTATGCGGCATTGGTCAGGCTGCATTTGGGATACTGCATCCAGTTTTGGGCACTGTACTTCAAAAGGGATGTGGACAACCTCAGACAAGGGCTACTCGTATGGTTAGGGGCCTTCAGGCAAAGCCCTATGAGGAGAGATTGAGGGACCTAGATTTCTTCATCCACCACAAGGGAAGGCTGAGAGGTGATCTTGTGACTGCCTACAAATTCATGGGGGTGGGGGGGCAGAGCAGTAAGGAATAGAAGGTGCTCTGTTTACCAGGCAACCCCTTGGAGTAACTAAGAACAACGGCCACAAACTCACAGACAGCAGGTTTAAGTTAGACATCAGGAAAAACTCATTTACGGTAAGGGTTGCGAGAATCTGGAATGGGCTTCCAAGGGAGGTAGTGCTCTCCCCTACCTTGAAGGGTCTTTAAGAGGAGGCTAGATATGCACCTGGCTGGGGTCATCTGACCCCAGGGCTCTTTCCTACGCAGGGCAGGGGAACGGACTCCATTATCTGCAGAGGCCCCTTCTGACCCAAACTATGAATCTATGAAAGACCTCTAAAAGGAACAGGTAGGGAAGTATTTCCTGGATTCAGCAGCATAAAATGGCCTAACACCTGTCAGTTGTTATTATTTAACAGTTTCTAAAGTAATTTTGAATCTTTGAAGGAACAGCAAAAAGAATATATCTTTCCATGCTTTTTTATCCCTTGGAATTTCCTTAATAGCTTGATCAGTAGTTATTCTACATAGTCTCTGGGCTTGGATTTATAGAAGAGAAAGAGATCTTGAGGCAAAGAAAACTACAATAAATAGTATGTTGGCACTTACCTAACACACTCAGTCCAAGAATCCTAATGTATTTTACAAACATGGTGAAAATTCTAAGTATGTTAAAAGTTGCTTCACATGAAGGAGTGCAATGGATTTCTGTTACTTTCCAGTCTTCTTTTCTAACTTCATTTAAAATGCCTTCATTTGGGAGAATAATACTGCCCAAGAGTCCAGATTTAGGAAGTACCTGAAATAACTACATTGTGACATGGTCCTTGTATGAATGCTTGTTGAGTCAAACCTCTCTCTAAGGAATGTTCTGTTTTAGTCACAAGAACCACGAAGAATCTCGATCTATACATAAGGATTAAGATTATTTTTAGACGATCATAACAGGAGTTGCTATCAGTAAGTATTGAAGAGACATTTTCTAACTTCTACTCTGAGCTCAATTTATGAAAGCTTAAGTAACTAGTTCTGTTGGAGAAAAAGAAAACACTCAGAAACTGCTGTTTTTAAATGAGACAGGAACAATTATCCCCAGTGACTTCATAAGAAAGAAATCTCTGTTAGCATAAGGTAAGTATAGCAACAGCAGTATCACTGAAATCTTGTAAAATAATCTTGACATATTCCCACTATGCAATTCAGATAGTTAGTTTTCCAGAAAAGAGAAAAAAATTCTCTTGAATGATAGAATTACAGGAAAATAAGGCTGTAAGAAACCTCAGAACGTCATCTAGTCCAACCCTCTGCAGAGACAAGATCATCCGTATCCAAACCATCCCATGAAAATCCTTGTCTAACCTATTACTAAAACTACAGTCAACTCCATCACACAACCACAAGGGACAGCCCCCTCCCCTCTACCTGCCACAGGTAAAGCAGGTGGACAACTGTGATCAGTTTCCTGCTGCTGCAAGGGTTGTCAAAATAACACTCAAAAGATCCAGAGAAAAGGGCCACATTCCTCTGCTGGAGGAAGAAGGAACAACCCCCATTGTTGCACCAATCTGACTACAGGGTAAAAAGTGAAGAGTGGTCTAACCCTGAGTGGAGGCACAAGATACCCTAGCCAGGAACCTGTAGATTGTAGTCCCAGCAGGAACATTAGCATACCTTACTCAAAATCCCCAACTTCAGCTACAACCAATGCCCCATGCTTCCAAAAAAGGTAAAACCACCTCCACTGCTCACTCCTCACCTTATGTCTAGCAACAGAAGAAAAAAAATTGCTTCTCAGCCCCACGCAGTGACCACCAGAGCCCAGAAGCATGGGAAATACCCACAGCAGAGCACAGGCAAGGCCACTCCTAGATCATCCCTGATGAATGCTTATCCAGCTTCTTCTTGATCACCTTCAATAATGGAGATTCTTCAACATCCCTAGGCAGTCTATTCCACTGCCTCAGTGCTCTAACGGTGAAGACATTTTCCTGATAGCCATTGGAGCATGTCTTGCTCTCTGTAGCAAGGGAGAAAAGGCATTCTCCCCTCTTCTTTATGACAACCCTTCAGATATCTGAAAACTGTTATCATGTCGCGACTTAAGCATCCTCCCTGCAAGGTGAACATCAAGAGTCAGGCAATGACATCCAATGTCCAGTCTGGCAAAGTTGGTGCTTATGGATCACTGACTTAATGCCAGTAATGCTGGCTTCAACACAGATGCCAACATTTGGGTGGCAATCTTCCCATGTGATGGGTGGAGAATTTTCTGGAGGCATCATTGGTCATACTTCTCCAGGCTCTTGAGATGAGAATGGTAGGTGACCCAGGTTACACATCCTTAGAGGAGAGGAGAGATAATGACTGAAGTGTAGACTTGGATCTTGGTATCTTTCTGGAGATTGTGATGAATAACGACTCACCGAAGCAACTCCCCAAAGGAGGCACTTGCGCACTGGATCTTGTGCTGGATCTCCTCATCATTTTGTCACTCTCTGAGAGAGGTAGCTACTGAGGCAGGAAAAGTGCTCGACTACCAGTCTTTCCCTCAATGGTAATTTGGGGAAAGGGATCACACTCATGGGTTGGGGCAGGTTGATAGAGCATTTAGTCATCTCAATGTTGAGAGAAAGGCCCAAACTTTGGGCCTTCTCCAAAAAGATCCAGTACAGTCTGGAGCTTTTTCTCAGCGTGCACAAGGATGGCACACACAGTCATCAGCATATTGAAGGTCAAGGCTAGCTGTTTTGAATACTTCGGTCTTTGAGCAAAAACATCCCAGATTGAAGAGCCCTTCATCCATTCAGTATTCAGTGTCAATTACAGAAGAAAGGTGATCCTTAATAAGAACTAATATGACTGTCAAAAATATGGAGAACAGAGTTGGGGCAATGCTGCATCCTTGCTTATCCCTAGCCCCACCTTCTGCCTCCAGCCAGCTGTCAGGTGCAGCCAAGCATGGCAGGGGAATGCCAATGCCCATTCATTCAGGGAGGCAATTACACCTTCTCCTGCTGCTCTGTTGTGCAAGGACACAGACACCAGGACACAGATGCAGCCACAGCCAGGCAGGGGTGGGGTGTAAATACTAGTGAGCAGTCTCCCCTCCTCCTGCTGCTCTGTCATGCACAGATACAGATGAAGGTATGCAGGCACCAGCATTCCCCCCTTCCCTGCCTGACTGAAGCTGACAGATTCCTGTGGCTGACAAGCAGCAGGGGTGTGGAGAGTGCTCCCCAGGGCCCGACAACTAATCAGGGGTGGCCTTACTATTCGATTGCACTCAGGAGTCTCCAGCAGCCCAGGGAGCCAGCGGGGCATGCTGGCAGGCATGCAAGAGTGCCCCAGACCTCAGCCAGTACAGGCATCCTGTGTACCCTCCCCACCAAATGATGAACGTGTGTTGTGTTCATTCCTGAACTACCCTAGAGCTCTTAGAGTAAAGCACATAACTTAGATTGCTTCCACCATGGGCTTTTTAAACATCTGTACCTGGCCAAGGTGTCATCTTGACAAGCAGAATGAGTCCTTCTCTTCCAGTGCAGCAGTGCTTGGATATTGGTGTTGCTCTCAAACCTGTCTTGATGTCATTAGGGGATATAGCCAATGGATTTAGCAGAGCCCACATGGATGACAGCTTTAAACCTCTTCCAAAGTTTCCCAATGTCGCCTTTGTGAACAGGACAGAGACACTGTTGAAGCTTCTTACAGACCTTTGGATCTTGATGTAATCTGGTGTTGAGAGTCCTTTGCATTGCTTTTGGCTGTTTTTGGCATTTTGGAGCAAGCCAGATGTTCATGATGGATCTGACAAGCAAGCGATCTGTCCAACAACCATCAGCTTCTTGCATGGCTCGCATGATACAGATATCAATTTGATCACAGGCTCTAACAGTAACATACTCAAGGAGGTGTTGATCTTAGAGCAAGGATGTTTCTTTTATCTGTCACTCTGTCTGAACATGGTGTTCATGATGAAAAGCCCATGGCTCCATGCATTTTCTCTGAAGAAAGATGCCATTGGAGTAGGCTTTCCCTAATCCTTCCTTCCCAATGGTGACACTCCATAGCCACAGGTCACATCCAACTCTGGCAGTGAAGTTAACAAGAGAATGATTTTGTCCTCCTTGATGACTAGCCAGCATGTGATCAAGGTTAGAGTAGAACTGCTCTTTGAAATCATTGTCAGTCTCAAGCATTGGGGCATACACATTCGGGTACTAGTTGTTACTAAGCTTAAAACAGAGGGTCATAAGATGTTTGTTAATGCCTACAGGAAACTCCATCCACAGATGCTTCTCAGGTAAATCTCAGGATGTCATCCTCCCAATGTACTCAGCCTTGGTGAGGCCGCACCTGGAGTACTGCATCCAATTCTGGGCTCCACAATTCAAAAAGGATGTCGAGAAGCTTGAGAGAGTCCAGAGGAGAGCCATACACAAGATCAGAGGGCAGAAGAATAGGCCTTATGAAGAGAGGCTGAGAACCATGGGACTCTTCAGCCTGAAAAAGCGCAGGGTCAGGGGGGACCTGATGGCTGCCTATAAGTACATATGGGGTGTGCATAATGATCTGGGGGAACATCTGTTCACCAGAGCACCCCGAGGGATAACAAGGGTCCATAGTCATAAACTCCTCCAAGACTGTTTTAGGCTGGACATAAGGAAAATTGTCTCTACTGTCTAAGCCCCCAAGGCCTGGAATAGACTCCCTCCAGAAGTGGTGTATGTACCTCCTCTGGACTCATTCAAGAAACATCTGGATGCTTACCTTGCTGGGGTCCCTTGATCCAAGCTAACTTCTTGCCCCTGGGTTAGGGGACTGGACTTGATGATCTTCAAGGTCCCTTCCAGCCCGAATGTCTATGAATCTATGAAGTCTTGATGGCAAAGCTGACACCATGGATGTGTCTGCCCTGCACCAGTTTTCCCTTCCAAAAAAAAGTGCAGCCTCCACCCTCTTCCCTCAGCTGATCCTCCAAGCTGCAATTTCGATGTTGTATTTTGCTAGTGCCCTGAAGATAATGGCAGCTCTTCTTTATGCAAACATTCATAGAATCATAGAAAATTAGGGTTAGAAGGGACCTCAGGAGGTCATCTAGTACAATACCCTGCTGAGCCATTCCCAACTAGATCATTCCAGGCTGGGCTTTGTTGAGCTGGGCCTTAAGAACTTCCAAGAATGGAGATTCCAACACCTCTCTGGGTAACTCCTTCCAGTGCTTCACCACCTTCCTAGTGAGAAAGTTTTTGCTAATACCCAACCTAAACTTCCTTTGCTGCAACTTGAAATCATTATTCTTGTTTCTGTCATCTGCTACCACTGAGATCATTGTAGATCTGTCTTCTTTGTGACGACTCTTCAGGTTGTTAAAGGCTTCTATCAAATCTCTTCTCAATTTTCAGTTCTGCAGACTAAATAAGTCCAGTTCCCTAAGCATCTCCTTTTGAGTCATGCTGCTACTCATTCCAAGTTGTGAAAAGCAATGTCTTCTTCTCAGTTTTTTGACTGCAGAGAAGAGTGATCCCACTGGACACAGTTATCCAGTCAAAAGCAGGTAAGACAGCTTAGGTTTAGGGCACTTGTTCTAGCCTCTTTGCCATGTGTAGGGAGCAGAGGGGATCCTAAATAGGACTGCTCAGTCATAGTAGCAGCTGCCAAATTACACCCTGTCTTAACCCAGGTGCAAGATGACCATCAGGCTACCACTGTCTGCATGCAGATTTGTGGCTGGAGACCCCTGGATTTACTAGTCCTGGCTGTCACCACTCATCCATTTTGGAGGTTGGTACAGGAGACCATGTGTTTCCAGTGGTAGAGGCCTTTCCATGACTATAACATGAAGAAGCTGGTATGTAGAAACAACAACTACATGCCCTTGACAAGTTGGAGATGTAAGCCCAGTGGCAAAAGAGAACCCTAGACAACAGGAGACCTCCATCTTGATGCAGCTTTCTTCCATCTTTACAGCTACTGAAATTCTGACAACTTCTTCCACCTAATTCACCACTGAGGACTTCAGGTTCACACAGTGGTTTGTCTCAGGCTTGTTCACTATGAATGACACTGCCAAGAGTGTGAGATTCTCCACGCAGCAGGATCATGACTGCTGCAACCCCAGGAGGCCCACAGGTCCCCAGGTAAGGCTGCTGGGGCCAGCCCAGTGCTCACCCCAGCCTTCCCTACCCTACCCAGGGTAACTTGCCACATATGCCAGATGGCATGTCCCTGGGGACAACTAGCAGCGGCACAAGGTGCGCTGCCACTAGTTGTCCCTATGGAACCAAACATCCATGAACATGTGGATGCAGCCTGAGAGATTAAAAAACTCTCTATTATCCTAAATTTTCTTCCCAACTAGATGTATTTTAGACTTGACCCAAGTCACTTCTGTGTTCCTTGTTATACTAACTACAATGAACTTCTTTAGTCCCTGACTATATGGTAGGTCTCTAAGGCCTTGAAGCATTCTTAAAGCTCTTATTTTCATTTTAAAATATAATACAACAAATGTTCTTGAAATGCCAAGAAGAGGGTTGAGAAATATATGAAGAATTGTGGTTAATTTAATTTGATTCAGTGAATATTTTTCAGATCAGTATTGCCAGTCCACTTTTAAAGCAAAAAAACTATGTTATATATACATTTCAACAAAAAAATATAAAAATACCTCCCTGTTTTACAAAACTGTAAAACCCAACAAGTTTTAGCCACAATAAAAATTTTCCAAATGAGTTTATATACAGCAAGTCAGTACTAATGCGCTTACATTAATTATCTGGTCAGCTCTCAGTAGTCTAACTTTCAAATGAGAAATTGTCATTGGCTTCTCTTTCAGAATCTTCAATTGTTTGAATAAATATTCTATTCTTGTCACTTAGATCATTTATGTAGGATTTAAGAATTCATATTTTTACCTGCAATGAGATTAATGTGCATAAAATTAAGGCTTTAAAAGGCGAGCACAGAATCATCTATTTCAAAACATCAGTATTTACTTCTAGTCAAAATCAACATTTCCCTCTCAGTAGATCAATTTGCTACACATTTTAAAATTTTATTTTTTCTAAACAGTCGTAACAAATGCATATGCCAATATAAGTTAATATTTATTAACTTCAGTTATTAAAGTAAAAGTTACTAAACAGAACAGTCAAACCTTTTGAAAGAGTGGCCCCAACCAGCTGTTGGAAAACAAAAGAGATTTCTTACTTTTATTAGAAGTTTAGATGGAATTAAAGATTAAGGGGTCTGTAATGGATTAACAACCCAGTTTCCTATGGATATAGATTTTGGACACTGACCAAGAAAAATTCCAGGTTCTTGTACTATTTAAAGCTTGTTTGCCAAACAACCATCTTTTGTTATTCAAATCCTTCCATAAACTGATTTCTAGACTAGCAGTGGATATTTTGTTTACTCAGTATTACAGAGCAGGAGAATCATAGGGTAAGGGACCTCAAGAGTCTTTTAGTCCACATGGGCAAAGTCAAAATCCATGAAGTAACTGTAATGCAATTTTTATAACTCCATGTTACCCCAAATGAATGATAAGGAAAATAAAGAACTTACAATCTAGAGTTTATCTTGTCTTTTTTCCAAAGCACAAACAAGCTTTTTAATAAATAATGGAATGATTATTCTATTGTTTAACATTTAATAAACCACGTATCTTACACCAAAGATTGTACTCAGAAGCTTACTAGACAAATAAAGCAATGTTATCCCTCTAACTGAAGCTAAAATGAAAAAAGACAATTATACAATGGTATTTACAAGACAACTAAAGTCACCAGAATCCCTTGATTCAAGTATTATCTCTACCACATCTCACTGATGGGTCTTGAGGTGACTTAAGAATCCAGTCCTTTAGCCACAGACCCGCCCACAGAAGCTGCAGTTTTTTCCCCAGGGGAAAGTAGGCTGTAAGCCAGGATTTCTCTCCTTTTCCTTCCTCCATTCTCTCTTCTCTGCTTCGAGCACAAGATGCTTTACCTTGAAATAGGATGCCACTTTGTTGAGGTTGCAGCACCACAGGGGTCGGTCAACAGCTCTTGAGCTCAACATCTGTTTTCTTGAGGTATGCTTTCAATGTGTCCTTGCAGCATTAACTAAAGTAATGAGATTAAAAATAAAGTCTTCTACTGACTACATATTCTGATTAATAAAACAGTGTAGCATGACATCTGCTTAGTTTCAAAAAACTTCACAGAAAACAGAATGGAGAAAGCAAGTGTGGCCTTGATTTCCAAAAACTGATTTCCAGCCAGGCCACAGTCATCCCCTCCCACCCCACCTGCTCCACCCCAGCTCTGCTTCCCTTGGCCCAACCCCACCCACCCAGCCATGACCCAGACATACTGCCCTCCTGGGTCAAGCCATGCTACCCCTGGCCCCATCCTCCACTGTACCCACTTAACTTTGGAATAGGCCCAGCCAGGCTGGGCAGCTATAGCTGCAAATTTAAAAATGCAGGGCTGGGCCTGTCCTTGTCTGCCTGGGCTGCAGGGCTGAGAGATTGCATGAGCACAGTCCCTTTGCCCAATCAGCAGCAGGGGGTGGGGGGAGGGGGCAAGGAAGGCAGCAGCCATCTTGGCTACTGCCCAGGGAGCTTTTTTGCAGGGATCCTTTTTTTCAGATTTCTCTGATTATCATGAAAAATGCCTGATTTTGCATTTTCCGTGAAAACTGTGAAATCACCATTTCAGTATATCCCTACCTGTAAAGGTCTAGCAAAGTTACATCAATTATGGGTTTAAAATATTGTACCCTATAATGAATAAAGTTCGGCAGGTAAATATGCTAGCACGGACCTGCCTTCACCAACAGAAGACAGCTTCTGTTGGTTAAGGGAATTGAGGTATATAGCTCTTACTAGAGAAAAACTCCCCCAGCCAACAGTGCTGCAACTTCACTAGGATAAGCCCAACAGTCATAGTGCTGGCAACAGCCCTGTAGTGTAGACATCCAAAGATAAGAGAGAGACTAATAACAGAAAAAGCAGACAGAGAGAAATAGGTAGAAACTGTCAAGAAGTGTTAAATAGACCAATGCCACAAGACTTTACTGAATATGATAGAGAAATAAAACCCCCAGTATTAAATAGCTCATATCACCAAGAAAAATGGTAAATCTACAGTTGAAGACAGTCACTGAGGACATGTTGAAAGCTTGCAATGATTAGATTATTATTAAAAAAAAAATCAAAAAAAAAAAATCACTGAACTCTTCGAAGTATAAAGCCAGGCAAATCCTCCAGAACAACAGGAAAATGGCATTAAGAAGCAAAATGCCAGAAAAAGTGACCTAAGAAATGGTAAGAACTATCAAGATGTTACAGTCCATTCAGTGATAGGTAGAGTCCTCTGCAACATCTTTTTATTTAAAATAAAGGCCATAGGTGAGCAAAAAAGCTCAGGGAAGAGTTGGCTGGATTCCTACCTAAAAGACTACATAACAACTAGTTTTTTTCTCAGCACATAATCAAGGGGAATTAAAAACACCAAAAACTGCTCATCTGAAACTTCCCAACGTTCATAAAAAGGATCTGACAGCATCCATCCCAACTCACTCTGGAAAGTCTTGAAGTGTAAAACCAAGTCGTCCAACTGGCATTTAAGCCTAAACTGAGGATTTACGCTGAGGCTCCTGGCCTCCTGGTCTGAGCAGCACTCCCTCCTTTGCTTTTTGTTGCTGCCACCAGGCTCTCCGTCCTTTCCCCAGCTTCCACGCAGGGCTGGGAGGGAGCAGATATGGGAACCCCTGCAATATGTGCACAGCAGTGGGTACATGATGGGAGGTGAGGGGGCGGGATGGCACATCTGTACACAGGCTGTTTCTGTGGTGCAGCAGTCTTTATGGCATAGGCCCATGTCATGGGAGGGATCTTCTAATTAGAAGAGCCTAATAATCTTAAATACAGGCAGGATTCTTATTAATGTACATGTATACTTTCTGCTGCACTGGCAATACCGAGTGACTGTGATCTGCTCCCTGATCCCACAGTCATGCTTCCTGCTGTGCACAAGTAGCATGACAAGAGGTGCAATTGTTGGGAATGCGCATCAGATCTCATTAGGCCTTTACCTGAACATCTGCCAGAGGCCATAGTGAATAATCTAGGGAAGAGATGCCTATTAGGGAAAGGAATAAGAAATGAAAAAGAACAAAAGATTATTTTCCACTTCTCCAGCTATGCTTCAAATGAAAAACCTTACACCTTGGGATGCAACATAGGGAGCACTTCTGTTACATAAAAGGGGCACCACTTTTACATAGTCACTTTTCAAATTAAAATTGAATTTAAAGTGATACAGAGAAATGCATCATTGAGAAAGGGATTAAAAGGAGGCAAAAGTACCCTTTGGTTGGAGAGTGATAGAAATATTTCTTAAAAGAGATTTATTTCATCCTGTGTGTAGCATGTGTCAAGGAGTTGTGCTGATCCTCCATTGGGAGATAAGTACTGAATGTTTTCCACATCACCATGTACCACAATAGCAATGCTTGACATTGGTTATAAGTGAGAGATAGAGCGTTCATTAATTGTTACCATCTCTAAGATTTCAAAAACCCATCTTCTTGAATGTTACTACACAAAAAGTATACATGTTATCTATACACAGCTAGTGCAAAAATGTTTTGTACTGCAATAATAATCATTTAGAATATATGGGATAGAAATTGTACCATTGTTAAACTGTCAGTCAAAAACCTTGTTACACAGAGAGAAAACATCACATCCATCTATAACAGCCATCCCTGTCAGTCAAATGTGTTGTTCTATAAGGTCTAACAGCAATTTGATTTTTAAATTGGCAGAGACTATAAAACATTGTTCTGATGCAATATCAATGTGATCCAAGTTACTCTTGAGATTAGAATACAACAGAGCTTTCCCTAAATTCAATCCACCCATTGCTCAGAAGTATATGCATGTTTTTGGATATGCAGAACATACGAAGTACTATACTTGGTCAGATCAATGGTCCATTTAGCCTAGTATCCTGCTTCCAACAATGGCAGGGGAGGATGATTTACAGCAAGAGCACTGAACCAGAAACATATAGAGTAATTTATCCCTTATTCACTACCCTTACTGGCATCCACCATTATTGGTGGATGATTGTTAAGGATCTCCAGAATTCAAATCTGGAAGTGCACAGTTTGGCGGTTTCTTTAATTCTGGAGTTTCCCCCATGTGCCCCTCTGCCACTGAGAGGTGGAGACTCCTCGTCACTTGCTGCTCACCACCTGCGCCCGATAGCAGGAGACAAAAAACACAGTGTATTTAAAACCATGGTTTCTGCCTCCCAAGCATCAGACACAGGCAGCAAGCAACAGAACCCCTCCATCAATTAGGAGCAGGGAGTGTACGGGGGAAGCTCCAAAATTAAAGAAGCCACCATGCCACGCACTTCCAGAGCAAATCTGGAGATTACTAATGATTGTATATAATTCTGAGCGTATAAGTGCATCAACAGTCAAAAACAAACTCTTCCTTTACTGGGATGTGAACATCATAATGGTAAACTGGTAATTTTCTTATGGTTGTAGTAATTTTGAATACATTAATTCTTCTGACTAGAAAATTATTTACTACTCTGTTAGCAGGGAATAACAGCTAAATTTCTTTTTTATCCTTCACATACTTTGATTCAGAATCAGATTAGTCCCCTTCTCATAGCTGTGAACAACACTGGCTTTTAAAAAAGAAACTTAGATAGCACGGCTTTCTCAAAGCACTTCCAAAGAAAAAAAAAAAAAGGAAACAAGAATAATATCAGATGGTAATACTACAAATAAAGGTTTTTAGGCCAAAACTAATTAGCATAAGCACTCTCCAAATCAATCTTTTCATGGCCCACTTAACTTCCATACTACTTTTGACCTTTTTTTTTCCTTTCTGAGATACAGTGCTGATTACCAAAAATGAGATCAGATTCAAAACATTACTATGCCATATAACTTTATCTGTTTAATTTCTTTTACAAAAAAATTTAAATATTTTCATCTAATATTTACAAAAAATGAATCCGCAATAAAGGATGACATGAAACTCCATACATCTCTACAGGTGAATTAACAAAAATCTGATCTAGTAAAACCCCTTTCCAGGGACACTTAACAATCACAATGCGCTTATCACAATTGTGACATATTATCTAGAAGTTCAGGATATGACAATGCAACCTTCAGTAACATACAGAAATAGTAAAATAACAGTTGCAGAATCAGGCTATTATTCAGAAACAAAGGGAATCAATGCCCAACATTTGTTTCCCCCTCCAACAATTTACAATATGACCTTAGGTAAAGTCTCATAAGCTTTCAGTGACTCAATTAATATCTGTAAAATAGACCTACTGTACTGACCAAACTCTGAAGCTTGATTAACTAACACTTGCTAAAAAATATAAAAGCAGTGTAGATGAGAGCCTTTTTGAAGGCAATCAAGAATCAACCCATAAAGATAAAATAGATGCAACATTAGATAACTTTAATTTTATAAAATCCAACTAAGTAATCTGTAAATGATAGCTAACAGACAAACACTTTAATCGGAGGCTAGCAAACAAGTATTTCATAGAATCATGGAATCACTAAAAAGTAAGACTGACTGGAAGGGACCACTGGGCTAAGGACAGGTATTCAAAAAGCCTGAGCCTGAATTGATTCAATCTTTGCACATTAGTCTAACCTGCCTAGGTTGAACCAGTTTGCAACTGTGCAGACATTCCCTCTGAACTGAGAAAATGCAGGCACATGCCTGCAGTGACTCAGGCTATAAGCAAGGGGGTGCTAGACCAGCCCTCCCTTCCCTTCCAGAGTGCTGAGCTGAGGGGGAACATGGCCACTCCCTAGCAGGCAAACAGCAAAAAGGGGGGGGGAGAGAAAAGTCAAGGGGATCCAGGCAGACCCTGCTTTACCTGCAGTCTCCTTTAGAGCTCTGGCTAGGGAACAGAAGGATAAGGCCAGCCCTGTTCTCTGGATGAGACAGCACAGCCCAGGGCTGCAAAGCATCTGGGATAATGGGGGATGCTGGGTTAACTTAAACCAGGAAGGGGTCTCGGACAGCAGACCTGCAGAGAGCAAACCAAGGAAGCCAAGGCTGTGATGCAACTCCAGCTAGCTACAAATATCAAGGAAAATAAAAAGTCCTTTTTTAGATATGTGGTGAGCCGGAGGAAAAGCAAGGGCAACACTGGACCCCTACTAAACCAGATGGAACAACTGCACCCATGAAAAAGCAAACTTGCTTAATGGGTACTTTGCATCAGTTTTTCACCAGTCCCATGGGACCCCGCTACCCACTGTGGGTCAGGGAGGCTCAGGGGAGGGAGACTCCTTACCCTCCATCAAAAGAACACCTTGGGAGGCTGGATACCTTCAAGTCAGCCAGCCCTGATGGTTTACACCCAAGGTTACTCAAGGAGATAGCAAGCATTGTAGCTCTGCCCCTGGCACAGATCTTTGAGAACACCTGGCATTCTGGTGAAGTGCCCGAAGACTGGAAGAAGGCCAACATGGTGCCCATCTTCAAGAAAGGAACAAAAGTAGATCTGGCAAAATACAGGCCCATCACCCTGACCTCTATCCTGGGGAAGGTCTTGGAAAAGATTATCAAAGAGGCCATCCTTAACAGACTAGCTGTTAGCAATATCCTAAGGGATACCCAGCATGGGTTGGTTGCAGGTAGGTCTTGCTTCACCAATCTCATTTGCTTCTATGACCAGGTGACCTACCACCTGGAAAAGGGACAAGAGATTGATGTGAAGTCTTTGATCTGGTATTTCATGATCAGCTCTTGAAAAAACTGGGTATCTGCAGCCTCGACCATACCATGATCCGCTAACTGGGGATTTGACTCTGCAGTAGGACCCAGAGTGTGGTGGTTAATGGAAGTCAATTGTCGTGGTGTGCTATGACCAGTGGAGTCCCTCAAGGCTCTGTCCTAGGGTCTATACTTTTTAACATCTTCATCAATGATGTAGACATTGGTGTCAGAAGCAGGCTGGCCAAGTTTGGCGATGACACCAAACTCTGGGGTAAAGCATCCACACCTGGGGACAGGAGGGTGATCCAGGCAGATCTTGACAGGCTCATGAAATGAGCAGCTGAGAACCCGATGGTGTTTAACACCAAAAAAATGTAAGGTTCACCATCTTGGGAGGAAAAACCTGCAGCATCCTTATAGGCTCAGCACTACTATGCTGGTTAGCACTACAGATGAAAGAGACTTGGGGGTCATGATTGACCATAAGATGAACATAAGCCTTCAATGTGATGCTGTGGCTAGTAAAAGACCAAAACACTGGCTTGCATCCATAGATGCTTCCCAAGCAAATCCCTGGACATCATTTTCCCATTGTACTCAGGGTTGATGAGGCTGCAGCTCAAATACTGTGCCCAATTTTGGGCTCCACAATTCAAAAAGGATGTGAAGAAGCTTGAGAGAGTGCAGAAGAGAGCCATGTGCATGATCAGAGGTCAGGAAAACAGACCTTATGATGAGAGGCATGGGACTCTTCAGCCTAGAAAAGCAGAGGCTCAGGGGTGATCTAGGGGCCACCTATAAGTTTATCAGTGGTGTTCAGCAGGATCTGATTTCATAGATTTCATAGACATTAGGGCTGGAAGGGACCTCAGAAGATCATCAAGTCCACCCCCCACCCAAAGGGCAGAAAGTCAGCTGGGGTCATAGGATCCCAGCAAGATAAGCATCCTATTTACTCTTAATGGTGTTCAAAGTAGGTGCTTGAACCATCTCCGATGGCAGGCTATTCCAGACCTTGGGGGCTCGGACAGTAAAGAAATTCTTCCTTATGTCCAGCATGAAACAGTCTCTCAGTAGTTTATGACTGTTTGACCTCGTCATCCCTTGGGGTGCTCTCGTGAACAAACGTTCCCCCAGATCCT